>NW_027644027.1:0-4995 GCF_032717465.1 Coenobita brevimanus
GTTAGTGTCCATCAAAGGGCATCAGATTAGTAATAAACAACCACCAACAGCACTCACTTCCTCATTGATCCACGCAATTTATTATACATTTCCGTGCAAAATCACACACCTTGGAGCCTGATTTATGGCAGAGAGAGAGAGAGAGAGAGAGAGTAAAAGTCGTACCTAACGTCAAAAGCAAGACAGACTACTAGGGTGATTCCTAAGCTGAATAAAAAAATTAATATTTGTATGTAGCCTAAGAATGTCATAATTCGGAAGAGACTTTTTCCCTGTGCTGAATAAAATCGTGTGGAGTTAGCAGGAGTAAAATACAAATCTTAAAGTGACGTATAAACACTTACTCGTGGTACTTTAACACCATGAAATTCAGCTCTGGACAGACTTCTGGGATTTGAGGTTTTCGTTGTAGTCTTTATTAACTCCTTTAATACTGGAGCTCAGTGTTAAGTGGGATAAAATCTCCTGGAGATTGTAGCAATTAAATTGAAAGATATCATCAGATTGAATAGGTTAATTTAAAGGCGATACAACAGCTATCGTACAGCTATTAAACAACTGTTGTAATTTATAGCGGTGGTCATGTACGCCAGTCAAAATTGTGTGGGAATAACAGAATAAAAATAAAAACGTCATCATATTTTTCATTGCGAATATAAGGGAGCCAGAGTTTGTAACCCCTTCACTTATTGTAGTGGCCCCAGATTCCTGTGCAGCGTGAACCCGGTGGTCTACAGGCTGAAGTGGCCGTTTTCCTGCAGTCCGCCATCCTGCTTTCGGGGTATAGGGAGGGAGTTGAGAGATGTTTGTATAACGGGGTAGTGGAACAGCCCAATAGTAAAGTGTCACCACGTGAAGGCATCCGTCCCCTGCACCAAAGCCTCCACTAAGAGATATCAATGAAATCACCCGGGTAGCAAGATTAAAAATAATAATAATAAAAATGTTTCGAAAGAGTTTCTCGAGAACCTGCTATAGTTGTTTCAGCTTAACTTGGCCCAGGTTTTCGTCATTTTGCTACTAATTTCACGCACCACATATCCATGACTAACATCATATTCTGGTGTTCATCTATTGCTACAACTCGGCATTCAGGATGGAGATAAGACAATTTAAGGCTAAGTTAGAGTGATGAAAGCATAATAGTTTATTTAGCAGGTGTCCTCACATAAGCGATGTAAATTCTCAGGGACGGCAGGACTAAAATGCAAATACATGTGCATCTTGGTAAACTTTTCAGCGAAGTGCCAAAAGCGTGTGTCTCATCCCTGCGCCTCGGGATTCGGGGAAAACAATGAGGGAATTCCTTGTTTTGCGTTGAGCTCGTGGTAATCCGGCCTTTTGCGCATTTCCTGCCGCGTTTTTCTTTTTCTCTTTGTATAATACGGCCTGAGGTAATTAGTTTGTGTGTGTGTGTTTGTGTGTGTGTGTGTGTGTGTGTGTGTGTGTGTGTGTGTGTGTGTGTGTGTGTGTGTGTGTGTGTGAGAGAGAGAGAGAGAGAGAGAGAGAGAGAGAACTGCTTTAACGTTGGGAGAATCGAGTTAAACATGGATGTAAAAGTAGGGAAAGGAAAAATGTGGAAGTAGGTTAGGTATTGGCAGTAAGTAGCGTATGAACAGGAGAAGCTTGATCTTAACCCGTTTAATCCGGTGACGTATTTTTATGTTGGCTGCTTACTGTCACGCTATGGTTCCGAACACGAAGTCAGGCATGACCCTTGCCGTGTACAGCAGATTCTTTGTTATGCGATGATCTCCGATTTTGCATCCACTCTATTGGACTGTGATTCGTTCATCGGGAGGTATCAAGTTGCAAATTATTCCTTTAGCACATAAAGATTCTCTACTTACCTACCTCCCTACAGACTTGCATTCCCACTTCCCACGTACCATACTTCCCTGTCTGCTTACCTCACTTTCTCTCTCCTTACATACCCGCCTGCCTACCTACCTCCCTGCCTGTCCCCGTTTTCCTGTGTGTTTTGCTTTCTTCCTACTTGCCCATGACCTGCCTGCCTACCTATTCGTCTGCCGACCTAACTACCGGTTTTCCCTACCTCCCTGCTTGCCTTCACCACGTAATGATGTAGTGATACGGGAGGGAGGGTATTTATTTATGTATTTATTTATTTATTTTCTGGCAAGTAGTAACAGCACTGTACTGAGGGCATATATTACAGCACTTTGAACGTCCTTTCCAGTGATACCAGTACCAGTGTTATGCCATCTCTTGGAAATACTCTAAAAGTGATTTTGGTCATTGTGACCTTGAGGTTGCTGTGAGCGTGTTGACCACACCGACAACGACACAGTCACATCAATATTGGTTCATAATTACGGCCGCTAGAGCTCCGACGAACGAACGAACAAACATACAACTCTCTTCCAGCTCAAGTGCGCTATGGCAGTCAACTTCATCTTCGAGAATATTTTATTCTTGACATCAAGAGACGCTTTTATTCAGCATAGGATTGATATCAAGTAAAGACGGGCATAGTGAAGGCTATATCTATTTCTCAAGGTCGTATGTCCCATCAGAGCTGAACAAAATTGTTTGGCTGTACCTATATTACAATTCATAATACATCATCTGAGTGAAGTCGTTATGTGGAAGTAAATACCCTTTCAGCAGCAAAAGTACAAAAGCAGTCAAACAACAACAAGAGTTTGCTTAAATCTGAATGTAAAGTAGATTACAGAATAAGATTTGTGTAAGTTTAATAGTGAATCAGCCTGAGAGCAGAATCAGTGTAAAACTAAGTTCATTAGCGAAGTAAAGAGCGCGCAAGCAGAAAAAGAAAGTAGCAGTTGAATGCAGATGAGGCAGAGAACTGAATAAGCAGAATTACTGCATTGTTGTAAACCGGAAAGAAAATTTACAAAAAAAAAAAAGAAAAAAAAAAGAAGAACCCAAGAAGAGGACGAAGTTTGTAGTTATACTTGCAATCTCAAGGTCCTTTGAATGTGAACCCGTGGACTGCAGGCCGAATCTGCCCTTCAGTGAACAGAATATGCAAAACCAAAAACCCAGGACAAGCAACACAGTTAATTATTTTCTTGTAGCATTAGAAAGCCGACATGGCAAAGAATATCGTCTAAGGGGAAGAGTATAGGCACCAAAATGACAGTAAACAGGAAATGAAAGTAAATAAGATAAACAGTAGGAAGCAGATAACGTGAACACAGTATACAGGACTAACTCAGGGAAGATAGCAACAAGTAAGACACAAGAATAGCAAAAAGTCACTAGATCAAACGGCTGTAGAAAATAGTCAACCAGCAACAGAGATGCAGCAAAGTAAAAATCATTGGGTAAACAGTATCCACCAAAACCAACTATCGGCCTCCAAGACCAGCGAAACAGCCTGGCCTTACATACACCAGCCAGACGCCGAAATAACCCTCTTCCCCCCCCCCCACACACACAAGAAACACAAAAACCCATCAGCAAAACTTCGCCGAGACATGAAAGTTACACACACACACACACACACACACACACACACACACACACACACACACACACACACACACACACACACACACACACACACATTCTGTCTGCCTTAAAGTTCAACATCGAGGATCTGTAGGCTTCATAGCGCCTCTTCTTTAGTGATTTAAGTTTATGGTTTATGCCTTAACGTTCTCCTATAGGTTATTTAATGTTGTATGTTATTTATATCGTTTCAGTATCGACATAGTGTAAATCAGTAACATACAAGAGGGCTGTGATATGTAATGTTCTGAATAAATCGCTAAGGAAGAAGTGTTGCGAAATCTCTTAAGCCACTCAGAACATAGCCTTACAAGCCATATATTAAGTGGAGTGATAGGCTTCTTAGCATCTTCTCCCAGTGGTTTATTTTACCTGTTACACTTGATTTTCTCCTTTTTATATACTGTTAATACCAACTTTTTCTTGCATCTGTAAATCACAGGAGGATAAACAAGTGTAATATGAAGAATACATCGCCGAATAAGAGGTGTAACGAAATCACTTATCTTACCGAGAATGCGACAGGTTTCTTGTGACTTAGTAGGCTCCGTAGCACCTCTTCCTTATCATTTGATATCTGCAATAATTGATACCTTGATATTCTCGTGTACAATATTTATGCGATATTAACTCACCTGATCGAGATAACTCTGTCCCGATACTTATCTGTCGCTGATTAAGCCAAGGGAGTCTAAGGGTGTTAGTACTGTACCATTTCCATTAACCTTCTCATGGTCGGCACAAGTCCTTCTTTCTATTCTAGCTAATGTTAAATGATTTTATTCAGTTGAGAGTAAGTCACAAGAGCCTGAAAATATTCTTATTGTCGTACATGTAACTGCAAACAATGTTGATAAAGGCAAAGATATCATACAAGAAAGTAGTAAGGTGTAATCCGTGACTGAGAAAAATTATAGGCTAAAAGTATGTCAATATTACACATATTAAGGCATATATAATATGTAAAATAAATCACTACCAATGAGGTAAATGAGGGCCTTTGGGGACACTGTTGATAGTATGGTGTAATATTCATATTGAACGGCTAAAGAAGATGTGCAAGAGAGCCTGCTAAGCTGACAAGAGAACGGCCTCTCGAATACTACACAGGGGCACAAGTCGACGCTATACCCGCTGGACCCTTTGTATAACCTACAGCACATCACGGGGAGCGGCCTTGAGTGGCACATCAATTTGCAATATTGTAACTTACTGACACCAGCGAGAAAGCCCAATTTTTTACACGACATTGCCAGATATATATAGGGAGGTGCTATGAGTCAATGGAAAGGCTGTGATAAGTATTAGTGCAGATGGAGGATTATATAATTCTCAGTATAATAAGATGCTTGGGATTAGACACGCCATCTTGACTTCTTTTACTACAGACACAGATTTTTGCCTCAGGTTTGGAAAGGTTAGAGTGGAATTTCATAATTTCCTTTAAAATCATCTGACCAATTTACAATACTTTTACTGTACGTCAAGTTATGTCAC
>NW_027644028.1:2500-4995 GCF_032717465.1 Coenobita brevimanus
TCTCCATGTGACTCCACATGCTCCTCTCAAATAACTCATTTCCATGGCTCTCACTCTTGACTACAGTATTGTCCCTCCAACACGGTCCAAGCTTCACTTCCATACGTTAGAGTTGGTATCACAGTACTATCATGCAGTAACTTTTTCACTTCCATGCTCACTTCCCTGTTTCTTATCACTGCTTTCAAGGAACCAGCAACCTTTCTTCCTTGTTGTACTCTTTCAAGCACTTCACCCTCGAAACTTCCATCCTTATTCATCACACTACCCAAGTATTTAAACGCACTCACATTTTCCTTCTCATCCAGCCTCACCGTATATTCACTGACTTCATTTCTCTCGACGACCATAACTTTTCTCTTCCCTACATTCGCCTTTAGATTCCGTTTCTTACACACTATCCCAGACTAAACCACATTTGGCAAGCGTGCGACCCCACTTGATAATATTTGATATAACTGATGTGATATCGTTTGGTGGCTCAGTACTCCGCCTTAAGTTAGTGTAATGCTGCTGGTTGTTGTCACTTGAGAGATTCCCTGCATCATACTATCCCTCTGCAATTTCCTTCTTGCCTTACTTCTTTTCCCTGCCTCTTTCCATTTTTCCTTCCCTATTCTCATTCCATCGTTTTCCTGCATTTGCCTCCCCCCCCCCCGTCCCTTCCTTTCTCACTCCACTCTTCATTATTAGCTTTTCCCGTTTCGTCAACTCAACTACCTTTCATTTTTCTATCTTCTCTCCTCTATCCTCGTTCCTCAATTATCACCCCTTCTCATCACCTTTCCATTCCCCTCTCACTTCTCATTTCTTCTGTTCCTCCTTCCCCTTGTCCCTGTATCCCCTTCCGGTGCTGCTGTGTCCATGATAGCTTGTGGTAGCAGTCCTCCAGAGAGTCATTGAGGAGGGGTGAAGTGGGGGACGGGGGAGTCTTGAGTCTGAAATGAAATGCTGGATTGTATCTGATTGAGAGAGAGAGAGAGAGAGAGAGAGAGAGAGAGAGAGAGAGAGAGAGAGAGAGAGAGAGAATATTCCTTAGATATCTTACTTTTCATCTTCCTATTACGCTGTATAAGCCTTTGTTGGTATATCTCTTACCGATGGTGTTGTCTGTGTTCCCTTCAAGTGGTTATGATAACATAATTACTGGCCAGCCCCTTTCCTTTGATGTATTGTTTTGGTCCTTATTATTGCCATCAGTTCTGCATTACTGGTTCTTGTGAGGGTTGAGAGGGAGTTAAGCAGCAAGTGAATCTAATTAAAGTATTATTTAATCCAGCGCTCATGGTCAAGCTTTCTCTTCCTCCCCCCCCCCTGTTCTTTTAAATCCTTTGTAAATCTCACTTTCTTTCAACCCTTTTCTTAACACCTTTCTCCCTCCTTGATTCTTTTCCTGGTCTGTGTGTCGTTTTAATATTTCCAACAAGGTATATCCTTAAACACCTTGGCCATTTGGCAAATATATACATGGAATTTCTGTCGTCTGTTTTTCAGTCTTTTTTGTTTCTCACAACCTTCCATCTTCCGAGCTTCACTGTTTGTTCATCAGTCTTGCCTACTCATAAATTAACTGATTCTGACAGACCTTTTCCTCACATTAACATTTCTTTTTCTTCCTCTCTATTTTATTTACACATATTCCGCCCCCATCCCGCCCCCCCCTCTCTCTCTCTCTCTCTTCCTTAAACACACAATAATATATATAGATATATATATATATATATATATATATATATATATATATATATATATATATATATATATATATATATATAGATAGATAGATAGATAGATAGATATTCTGACAATGGAAGGAAAATAATATATAGCGAGTATGTTTGAGGACCGGAATGATAGGAAGGAAAATAATCAATGATGTAAAAGCTGGAGCATTCGTCCTCGAATGTGTATCACCCACCATCCCTAGAAAACGAGATCAGTAATTCTCTGGCAATAGGAGGCATATCATCGCAGCTTTAGCAGGCTCAAAGAAAAAGTTCCGGGATTTCGCTGTTTACTCCTTCTAAGTTAAAAAACACTCCAGCATTCAGACGCCTGAAGTCGGGTATTACGTTGGTGGAGGAAATTGAAGAAATTCATCATTTTCCTCCACCAACATAATACCAGACTTCAGGCGTCTGTGTCACCTTATGCCATGCAGCAGCTTTAATGGAGAATCAAACCCTTGATACAAATGGAAAGACTTAAGACTTAAGTTATAGACGCCACAAGACTAATTATCAGTGACGATGGCAAAAGTTAAAATAAATGTACTGTATTTTGTGGCTAGCATTTGACCGCAAATGAAGGTTTCATAAAAAGTGAAAATTCGTTTCTAGATCACGTAAAACATTCCACTTTTGGTGTTACGAATAATCTTATAGTACCTACATTTAGCCCGTGTTGCATCGAAATTCATTTGGCCTGTGTCGTACCGAAATATCCTGTCACAGTCTTAGGTGTTCACACCGTGAACGGGTCTTCTAGGAACTCTT
>NW_027644029.1:0-58941 GCF_032717465.1 Coenobita brevimanus
TACTTTTATTCTTAAATTTTAGAATAATTTTTAGGCGATCCTTACAATATTAAGTTATTGGTACTGCACCCAATCTTTTTCGGTGGCAGCAAGGATCGGGATGAGGATTATGTTTTGGTGAGTGCTAGAAAGACCAGTTTTCTATATTACACTGTCATCTCTCTCTCTCTCTCTCTCTCTCTCTCTCTCTCTCTCTCTCTCTCTCTCTCTCTCTCTCTCTCTATCTATCTATCTATCTATCTATATATATATATATATATATATATATATATATATATATATATATATATATATAGGTAGATAGATAGATAAATAGATGGTAGAGTTAGTGGAAAATCCAGGGTGGGCTTTGACGAAGGAAGGGTCATGTATTCTCGTAGAAAGATGACATGGGTCAATCAATAAGCCAGGATGAGTTTTGTGATGGCTGGAGATTGATATACCCCGACATATTAATGGCATGTATATGGAGTGAGGGAGGATAGGGCTGTGGGTTAGGGTAAGGTGAAAAGAGGAAAGAGTAGGAAGGACGAGAGAAAGTTGGGGAGGGGGTAGAGGGGTGACTGCGAGGTTAGAGAGGGGGAAAGAGGGAGAGGAGACTGTAGTACGTACGGTTTAAGAGTATGGAGATGAAATGGGATGGGGGATATCATACGTAGGGAATGGAGGTTTGGGAGGGGCAGAGAGTGGAGAAATTTCAGGAGGGATTTAGTGGTCTGACAGAGCGCTGAGGGAAGGGGGAGGCAGTGAGGTGAGGAGAGGGAAATACGTATGGGGGAGGGCATGGTGTAAGAGAATGTAAATGGGGAGGAAGACGATAGCGTGCAGGGAGTGAGGGGAGAACATGAAGGGAAGGGGAGAGAGTACGTAAAAGGGAGGGATGGGGAAAGAAGGCACAGAAAGGGAGGTGACGTGTTAGAATGTGGGGAGGAGGAGGGAGATGGAAAACTGTGAGGGAAGGAAGGAGAAGAGAGAAGAGGAAGGTAAGGGTGACTAGAACTGTTTGGCACAGGCGTCACTATTGAAGTAAGGGTAAGCTCTAGTGTGGGCTCGAGCACCACAGACTGACACTGAGTTTGTGGGGTGGACGCTTAAACACCAGTCATTCCATAGCAATCACATAACCAAAGCCTATACCATATGACAATCAAGAGTCATTATGTTTTGCTGTTTGTGCCTTGTATGTGCCCTAAGCCAACGCCAAACCAATGTCTACCAACAATATCTTATGTCTCACCGTCTGTGCCTTGTATTTAATTTTGTATTTTGTTACTGTTGACGTACTTAAGGTATGTATTTTCTTCCTGTATTGACGTAATGATGTATTATGTGTTTGCTATGATGTATTTATGTATTTTGCCCTTGCTATTGAAGTATTGATGTATTATGTTTTTGCTATTGATGTGTTAATGTATTTTATCCTTGCTGTTGTCGTATTGAAGTAGGAGGGCGGTGATGATTCGGCCACTTTTTCGAAAAAATCATAATAAATAAAGTTTAAGAAATTCTTAAAATCTGCTTATTCCAAGAGGAAGCCACATCTTTTGGCTCTATTGTGTGCTATTGTCAGTTCTTAAACTTACGTCATTTTCTTGGGGCAGTAATCCAAACTCTTAAGGTCTTCCAAAATGGCCGAACCATCCCTCTTGGTGTGGATGATTCGGCCACTGGCAATGGTTCGGCCACCATGTGGGATGATTTGGCCACTTGCCTCTGGGGCTCAATTAAAGAATTAAATACAGTAGGAAAATTAAGAATCAAATTTTCATCTGTGCTGACATGATTTATTGGATTTATTTTTACCTAAACAATCTCCTTTTAATGAAACAAGGAACAAACAATCTCCTTATAATGAAATTAAATGGCTCTATTTTTGCCTATCTCAGATAAAATAAAACTATAATTTTGTGAAAGAAAATATCCGAGTCAAATGAAAGCTACTTCTCTTACATGCTGCTTACTCTTAACGCATTTTAAATCCAGTGAAACAAAAATCCAAAGTTGTAATACCTTTGCCTTCGCTTAGTGCTTTGTGAAACTGGTTCAGGTAATACTCCAATTATATCGTTTCTTGAAACAGAAGCTTCATCAATTTCTGAGGGAAAGTAGAGAGAGAGAGAGAGAGAATATGTAATTTTATAGAAAAAAGGTAAGGGGATGAGTCTGTTATGATGTGGCAGGGGTAATCCAGCTCTGCTGTCGGGCCCTGCTGCAGATGTCACTGATTGCATTGCGCAGTTGACCCTTGTGCGGTGATGATCAGTCCGTTCTCCCCTTTGGGGCTAAGATGCGAATGAATGTGTTTGAATGGATGAGTAAATGGGGAGTGTGTCGTCCTGTCTCGGCTACCTCCCTTTCCTTGGGGGAAGCAGCCTAGGTATATAGATAGATAGATACATAGAAAAAAATCGTTAAATAAAGAAAATAAATCATTAGATAATTATGAGAGATGGTTCGGCCACCTGGCAACCCTGCCGAACCATCCCTCACTTCAAGTGGCCGAATCATCCCCCATGTATAAAGATGTACACATGGTGCCCCGAAACCCAGAGTTCATAAGCTGTGCGAGTGTTATCTACTCTCACGTCACCTATAGACAATAAATGATATTTGCACTTTATATGGATAACAACCCTGAAGTATTAATGGAGCTACTGCTTACGTTGGATCACCGAAAAAGTACATAGAGGTCATGAAAAATCATAAAATCTAACCTGATGTTTCTGTTTCCCGGCCAACCAAAACAAAAACACATGTGCCATTTGTCGGCAAGATCACGCAACTTCATGTGAAATCTCAATGATCTAGGTCCCCTACATTATTCAGGAAGGCCAGTGGCCGAACCATCCTCCTGGCCGAACTATCACTGCGCTCCCCTACTGTGTTTTTGCTATTGATGTATTAATGTATTTTGCCCTCGCTGTTGGCGTATTTTTCTATACTGTAATGTTTTCAAACGATATCATTCAGAATAGGGTGAGAAATAAGTTTGGGGGGATTTATGGAGAATTTATATAACCTCGTCACTGCAGATGGTTTCTCCTGAGTTATCAGAATCAGCTGGACAAATATATATATATATATATATATATATATATATATATATATATATATATATATATATATATATATATATATATATATATATATATATATATATATATTGTTATGGAACAGAGAAAGATAATGAACACTTCAAGTGAGAATACTAAAATCACTACTGTCCCGCAACGTTCCAGGTTCAAAACAAAAGAGTTAGGTAAAATTACAAGTTAAAGTTTAATGCTCAAACTAAGAACTAAACATTCAGGACTCATAAGGATAATGTAATGGCAAAAAATAGGTTAAATATATGGTTAACTGCAATAGCCTCTATTAACACGAAAATAGCAAGAGTAAATTTATCTAAGTCAGCCCTGATAAAATGAGAAAACCGGATAATGCTCAGTTAATGCAAGATATATTATTACAGATTCAAAATATTATTAATAATGGCTGACATCAAAAACTCCACATGAATCACAAAAACCTCACCAGGCCCACGAACCAACACCCCCTGCCATACAGTACAAGAAAAAAATGTAATAACACTTATATTCAAATTACACAGCAGCTAGATGGTTGAAGACTTCCTGAGCACTCACAAAAATAATAACAACTGTACAGGGGAGGACAGAGATGTGAACAAAATGAGGAGTAGATCTAAGTGGCAATAATGCAGAGACTGAACTCATTATATAGGAGCTGGCAGAGCTTGATACAACTTGTAAGAAGGACGCGCAAATGAAGCCATAGGGGACAAAGAGTTGACACTCCTGCTCTGAACAACAGAAAGAAAGACTTACTCTATTATAAGGGAGGAGAAGGGGGGAGTGAGGTAGAACACGGAAGCTTGGTCACTATGGAAGCCATGAGGCGAATCGTGATCAAACATGCAGCATACTGTACCTTAGAATTATACAAAGGATGATGAAATCATAGGCTATGTAAAACCTCCCCCCCCCAAAAAAAAAAAAATTACAAAGGAAATTTCTTATTACTCTAAAACAATCTGTCTAATGTCTAGATAAGCAATCTGCAATAACATTTTCTTTCCCCTTGACATGTTGTATGTCTAATGAATACTCCTGAAGAAGTAGACTCCATCTTGTCAATCTCTGATTTTTATCTTTAAACTTACTAAGGAATTTCAGTGGGTTATGATCGGTATAAATGACTATGGGGTCAAAACCAGAACACAAATAAAATGAAAAATGCTGTAAACCCAAAATCAAGGCCAAAAGCTCTTTCTCAATAGTTGAGTAGTTCTTTTGAGGTGGAGTGAACTTCTTACTGTAATAAGATACAGGGTGTTCAATACCTTGATCATCCTCTTGTAGCAAAACAGCCCCAGCTCCTGTATCACTTGCATCAACAGCCATTTTAAAAGGCTTAGCAAAATTTGGAGTAGCGAGCACTGGCTGACTTAATAGGATAGCTTTAAGTTTGCCAAAAGAGGATTCACAGTTATCGGTCCAGACAAATTTAACTCCCTTTTTCAGTAGGTCTGTAGGTGGTGATACAAGAATTGAAAAGATAAGAACAAATCTCCTGTAATAACCTACCATTCCCAAAAATCTTTGTAGCTCTTTCCTACTTTTAGGTCTGGGAAGATCACTTATAACCTGAACCTTAGCTCCTGGTGGTGCAGCGTGTCCGTCACCAATTACGTAGCCAAGGTACTGAACTTTAGCTTGACCAAATTCACACTTTGATAAATTAGCTAGAAGATTAGCCTGAACCAAACGCTCAAGAAAATTACTGACATGGCATAGGTGATCTTACCAGTTGTCACTGAACATTAATACATCATCAATATAAACAACACACCCTGCCAAACCCTCTGTTACAACATTCATGAGCTTCTGAAATGTGGCTGGTGCATTCTTCATACCATATGGCATTACAGAACATGCAAAAGTCTTTCCTAGTGTTACAAAACAAGAGATCTCCATAGCACGTTCAGTCATAGGTACTTGCCAGTATTCCTTTAACAAATCAAACTTACTTATGTACCTAGCCTTTCCGATCTTGCCTATGCAATCTTCCACGCGAGGGAGAGGGTAAGTGTCTGTTTTGGTTATCTGATTAACTTCTGTAGTCGATGCAAAGCCGCTGTGACCCACCTGGCTTAGGGACTAGAGTGACAGGAGAACTCCACTTTCTCTGACAGGGCTCAATCATCTTGTGGTCCAACAGGTAGCCAAGCTCCTTCTGGATGAGAGGAACTTTCACTGGGTTCACACGGTAAGGAGGCAGTTTAATTGGCTTTGCGTCTCCAACATCGACATCATGCATCAACACAATGGTTCTTCCTGGAGTGGCACGGAACACTTGTGGGTACTCCTGCAGTAATGCTGAAAACTCCTGCCTTTCCTCAGGAGCTAGATGAGAAAGCTTAGTCTGGAGATCATTCATGATATCAGGATTCTTCCCCAAACTATCACTCAGGCTCATGCTGCATGGGGAGAACTTCACTTGCAGACTCGGGTGGAACAGCTACAGTGCAGACTGGGTTATTTTCGTCCCGCCTGTGATATAACTTTAGCATGTTGATGTGACAAAGTTGCTTGTTCTTTCTACGATCTGGCGTGGCGATGACATAGTTGACATCACTGAGTTTCTTCTCCACGAAATAAGGACCACTAAACTTGGCTTGGAAGAGGTTGCCCATGCACTGGTAGCAGAATCAAAACCTGATCTCCTGGCTGAAAGTGGCGTAACCTGGACTTCTTATCATACCAAGTCTTCATCTTCTCCTGAGCAGCTCCTAAATTCTCTCTCACCGCCTGTAAAGCAGTGGACAGCCGTTCTTTGAACTTCATCACATACTCCAGCAGGTTGACGTCATCTTCCTCCGACAGCCAGCATTCCTTGAGTAGCTTAAGGGGTCCTCTTACTTCATGGCCAAACAGTAGTTCAAAGGGTGAGAAGCCCAGTGATTCATTTGGAGATTCTCTTGTGGCAAATACAACGAATGGAAGACCTTTATCCCAGTCTTTCTGATGTTCCAAACAGTATTTCTTGAGCATCGATTTGAGTGTTTGATGATATCTCTCCAACGCTCCTTGGGTCTGGGGATGGTAAGCTGAAGACGTGATCTGGGTGATGCCCAACTCTTTCAGAGACTGCTTGAAAACATTTGACATGAAATTACTTCCCCGGTCTGACCGTACCTCCTTGGGCAGACCAAACTTTGTGAAGAACCCTAGCATTTCCTTAACCACATTCTTTGCTGAGATATTTCTAAGTGGAATGGCTTCAGGATAACGAGTAGCCATATCAATCAGGGTCAACACATAAGAAAATCCTGAAGAAGTCTTAGGAAGAGGGCCCACAATATCCACCAACACACGGGTGAATGGCGCCTCAAAAGGAGGAATGGGAACTAGAGGTGCAACCTTTTCAGTCTGATTACACTTCCCCACACCTTGACAGGTGTGACAAGATTTACAATACCAGGAAACATCTCTGAAGATACCTGGCCAGTAGAAGTGTTTCAAAATGCGTGCCACAGTCTTCCTCACTCCAAGGTGTCCTGCCAAACTGGAATCATGAGCCACTCTAATAATATCTTGCCTACAAACACGAGGGATGACAACTTGATGTAGAACCTCCCATTCACAGTTGGCTGATGCTGTTGGGGGTCTCCACTTCCTCATAAGTACTCCTGACTTTATATAATAACAAGTAGAAGCACCAGCTGACTCTTCCTCACTGCAAGCAGAGTTAGCTAGACCTTTCAACTCAGGGTCAGCAACCTGCAACTCAACCAACTCTTGACGAGACAAATTATCAACACTACGGGGTACTGCCTCATCTGGTGAGTGGTCCAAATTAGCAAGAAAAGTGTCAGCTAGGATAACATCATCATCATCATTATCCTCTAAGTCACCAGTAACTCTAGACTTAGCCCTAGTGACAGCACATGCAGAGAACACGTCAGGGATATCACAATCCTGGGTCGCAGTCACTGGTTCACAAAACAACTGAGGAGCTGGACACAATTGACTTCCACCAATATCATTTCCAAGTAAGAAAGTTACACCTGACATTGGGAGTGTCTCAACCAACCCAACCATAACGGAACCATTAACAAAATCAGACTCTAAATTCACTCTTCACAGAGGGACAGAGAAGTAATTATTCCCTACACCTTGTAAGATTACAGTTTCATCAGAGGAATTAACATTAGAGCCTAGAACACTGGTCAACATAAGGGCACCTGTATCATGATATATTTTAACTGCTTTCTTCTTATTACTGTCCAAAGGACTGACAAAACCATCAGACAGGAAATTAGCACATGAACTCTTGAGAGTGTCACCCACGTTACTGCTCAAAAAAGGAGCTTCATCATGAGAATTTAATTTACCCCTCAAAGCAGGTTCAGTTAACTCGCTTAAAGAATTCTGGGAACTCTCAAGGGTGGACACTAGACCAATTGACTGAATATTTAAAGACTCCTTTTTGTTCACATCACGCTGTCTCCTGAAACATTTCTCCGTAGTATGACCAAGCTTACCACAATAAGTACATATTCTTTTCTGATATCTAGAGGTGGAGCTGGTATTTACTTGCTGAGAAACATCATCTTTATTCTCTTTCCTGTTACCTGTACTCTGAGTAGAGGCAACGTACTTACTCTCAGCTTTCCTTTTTTCTTTAGAATATCTCTTGTGAGTGAGAACATATTCATCAGCTAAAACTGCAGCATCAGACAAATTATCTATTCTTTTCTCATCAAGATATAGGCTTACATCTTTATTAATACACCTTTTGAAGTTCTCCAGCAAAATCATCTGCTTAAATTTATCAAAATCAGAATTTACATTCTTAGAATTTAACCACTGCTCTAACAGATCTTCTTTGATTTTTGCATACTCGACATGGGATTGCTTATCTTGCTTATAAGTTGTCCTAAGTTTTACTCTATGGGCTTCAGGAACAAGCTCATAGGCCTTAAGAATCAAGCTCTTAACTACATCATAATTATCAGATTGATCCTGAGGCAAAGATGCATAAGTTGCTTGAGCTTTACCGGTGAGAACAGTTTGGAGGAGTACTGGCCAATACTTTTGGGGCCAATTAAAACCTGTAGCTACCCTCTCAAACAACTGAAAATACTTTGTTAAATCAGATTCATTAAAAGGAGGGAGAAGTTTAACATTTTTAGCCGGATCAAAATCATCAGAGCTAGATGATCCAGTTCCACCTTGTTTCATGCGATACTCATGGTCTGCCTGAATCCTAGCAAGTTCAATTTGTGCCTCCTGAATACGAGCCTGAGACTCAGCCTCCTTAGCAGGTGCCTGAAACTCAGCCTCCTTAGCAGGTGCCTGAAACTCAGCCTCCTTAGCAGGTGCCTGAAACTCAGCCTCCTTAGCAGGTGCCTGAAACTCAGCCTCCTTAGCAGGTGCCTGAAACTCAGCCTCCTTAGCAGGTGCCTGAAACTCAGCCTCCTTAGCAGGTGCCTGAAACTCAGCCTCCTTAGCACGAGCCTCCTGCAGGGCTAGCTGTAACTTAGCTATTTCAATCTGCGTTTGCTCATCTGGAGGAGTTACATCAAACAAGCTTTTATTAATCATGCCAACAATTTGATCTTTAGAATGATGAGAGTGAACAGCAATTCTCAATTGTTGATCAACAAGCTTAAGTTCATTCTTTGTTCTGTTTTCTACATCACACACTGTTTGCACATTTGACAAAAAATCTTTGGCTTCATCAAGCGTAGTAATAGTAGACATCATGAATAAATCACAGTCACAAAATATCAAGCAATATCCTTATGATAATATCCTGAATATCCTGGCGAGGTCGCCAAATTTATGTTACGGAACAGAGAGAGATAATGAACACTTCAAGTGAGAATACTAAAATCACTACTGTCCCGCAACGTTCCAGGTTCAAAACAAAAGAGTTAGGTAAAATTACAAGTTAAAGTTTAATGCTCAAACTAAGAACTAAACATTCAGGACTCATAAGGATAATGTAATGGCAAAAAACAGGTTAAATATATGGTTAACTGCAATAGCCTCTATTAACACGAAAATAGCAAGAGTAAATTTATCTAAGTCAGCCCTGATAAAATGAGAAAACCGGATAATGCTCAGTTAATGCAAGATATATTATTACAGATTCAAAATATTATTAATAATGGCTGACATCAAAAACTCCACAGAGAATCATAGAAACCTCACCAGGCCCACGAACCAACACCCCATGCCATACAGTACAAGAAAAAAATGTAATAACACTTATACTCAAATTACACAGCAGCTAGATGGTTGGAGACTTCCTGAGCACTCACAAAAATAATAACAACTGTACAGGGGAGGACAGAGATGTGAACAAAATGAGGAGTAGATCTAAGTGGCAATAATGCAGAGACTGAGCTCATTATATAGGGGTTGGCAGAACTTGATACAACTTGTAAGAAGGACGCGCAAATGAAGCCATAGGGGACAAAGAGTTGACACTCCTGCTCTGAGCAACAGAAAGAACGACTTACTCTACTATAAGGGAGGAGAAGGGGGGAGTGAGGTAGAACACGGAAGCTTGGTCACTATGGAAGCCACGAGGTGAATCGTGATCAAACATGCAGCATACTGTACGTTAGAATTATACAAAGGATGATGAATTCATAGGCTATGTAACAATATATATATATATATATATATATATATATATATATATATATAAAATGCGTCATCGGATTGAAAGGGAGAGGGGACAGAAGAACGTCAGGGGAAGAAGAGGAGGGGAAAACGTAGGTGGGGAAAATGTAAAGGGAAAGGGGAGGATGGGGAAACATGAAAGAAATTGGGAGGAGGAGAAAATATAGATACGAAAGGGGCCTGGGAGGGGAAAACGTAGAAGGGAAAAGCAGGATGGAAGAACGTAAGGAAAAGAAGAGGAGGGGAGAACGGTTAGACTGGTGGAAGGGTAACTTGTATGTGGAGGGGAGTAGGGGAAAATGTACAGGGGAATGGGTGAAGGGGGAAACACAGGGAGAGGAAAGGTGAAAATGTATGGGGGAATTGTACGAGGGGAAAACCTAGAGGGGGAAGGGAGGAAGGGAAAACAAAGAGAGGGAGAGGAAAGCGTGGAGAGGGAGGGAAGGAGGGCGAGGGAAATGGGAGACGGATAATGGGGAAGGGGACGAGGGGATAAATATAGGTATGGGGTACGTGTCGATCAAAGGCCATCAGGCTATTAATAAACGACCACCAACACCACTCCCTCCTTTAATGATCCACAATATTTATTATACATTTCCTTGGAAAATTACGCACCTAGGAGCATGATTAATGGCAGAGAGAGAGAGAGAGAGTCGTTTCGTACGTCAAAAGCAAGACAGACTGCTAGGGTGATTCCTAAGCTGAATAAAAAAAATAATAATAATATATGTAGCCCAAGAATGTCATAATTCGGAAGAGACTTTTCCCTTGTGCTGAATAAAGTCGTCTGTGGTTAGCAGGAATAAAATACAAGTCTTGAGTGACGTACTTACACTTACTCGTGGTACTGTCACACCATGAAATTCAGCTTTGGATAGACTTTTCGGATCTGAGGATTTCGATGTAGCCATTATTAACTCCTTCGATACTGGGGCTCATCGTTAAGTGGAATAAAATCGCCTGGAAATTATAGTAATTAAATCGAAAGATATCATCAGGTTGAATGGGTTAATTTAAAGGCGAAACTACTGCTACTGTAATACACTGTAATATAAAAGCTTAAATAAAACTACTAGCGGTGGTCATGTAAGCCAATCAAAATTGTGTGGGAATAACAGAAACAGATATAAGAAAACGACATAGTATTTTTAACAGCGTATAAAAAGGGAGCCAGAGTTCTTATCCCCTTCACTTATCGTAGTGGCACCAGGCTCCAGTTCAACGTGAATCCGGCGGACTGTTGTTCACCATCCTGCTTTCGGGGTATAGGGAGGGAGTTAGATGTTTGTATAACGGGGCAGTGGAACGGCCCAATAGTTGTGTCACCGCGTGAAGGCATCCGTCTCCTGCACCAAAGCCTCCACGAAGAGATATATATAAATGAGATCACCTGGGTAGCAAGATTTAAAAAAAAAAATCGTTTTGAAAGAATTCCTCGAGAACCTGCAATAGTTGTTTCAGCTTAACAGTATGGATTTAGACAGGAACGTTCAACTGTAGATATTCTTTGCCTTGTTACCCATCAGATTAACAAAACAATAGACCAACATGGTGAAACACACACAGTAGCACTTGATATTTCAAAAGCATTTGACAGAGTATGGCACCAGGCCTTATTGTCTAAGATGTCACACTATGGCCTTGCCATCACCGGTTCCTCTTAATTTCTTCTTACCTTCATAGTAGAAAAAATACGGGTCATGGTAGATGGAATTTATTCTGTTTCATTCCATAAATGCTGGCGTACCTCAGGGATCAGTTTTGGCGCCAACCCTTTTTCTCATTCATATAAATGACCTCCTATCTGTCACGCACAACCCAATACACTCTTATGCTGATGACTCGACCCTTCATAGTTCTTTCACATTTAGTACCTCCTTAACACAATTTGATATTATAAATTCCCAAATAAACAGAGCAATTTCTTTGAACCAGGACCTTTCTAAAATTAATCAATGGGGACAAAAAATCTGGGCACATTTAATGCTCAGAAAACTAAATACATTACTTTCTTCAATAGAAAGAATCCCTCAGACTCACGCATAATTTTAAATGATGTCAGGATTCTCATATCCACTACAATTGATATCCTAGGTGTTACTCTAAACCCTAACCTAAGCTGGACAGCTTATGTTAAATCCCATGCTAAAAATGCTTCTAAAAAACTGGGACTTATGTACAGAGCTCGTGAGTTCTTCACTGACGAGCAGATGGCCACAATATACAAAAGTCATGTGCGTTCTCAGATCTAATACTGTTCACCACTGTGAAGTGGATGTGGAGCGGTTGCATTGAGGCAGTTGGACAAAAATCAAAATAAAGCCATTAGATTAATCATAAATCCTGCCATAACGCATGACCATCCTCCGCTATCAGTATGTCGAGATGTTGCTTCTTTAGCACTATTTTATCGATATTTTTACCGTAAGTGCTCTAACGAACTGGCTTCAATTGTTCCTCCCCTTCACATTTTCTCTCGAAATACTTGGGCAGCTGGGAGCGCCCATGAACTCACAATCTCTCCCCCACAATGCAGAACCTCTTCTTACCAAAATTCATTTATCCCCAGAACTACAACTCTCTGGAATTCACTTCATGGAAGTTGCTTCCTACATACATTTAATCCTCTCGATTTTAAATCCAATTGTTATAAGTATTTTATGAACGTAGGATGCCTTTAGGCACATAGATTTTTTTTTCTTCTTTGTTTTTCCTTCCTCCATTCATTATAAAAAAAAAACTTGGTCCAGACTTTCGTCTTTATGCAACTTAGTTCTTGCACCATATTTTCATGACTAGCATCATATTAATTTATTGCTACAACTCGACATTGAAGATGGAGATATGGCAATTTTAGACCAAGTTTGAGTGAAGAGAGGTCATAACGGTTGAACTTGGAGGTGTCATCACGTTAGCAAAGTAAATTCTCAGGGACGACAGGACTAAAATGCAAATACATGTACGTCTTGGTAAACTTCTAAGCGAAGTGCCAAAAGAGTGTCTCTCGTCCCTGCGCCTCGGAATTCTGGAAAAACAATGAGGGAATTCTCTGTTTTGCTTTGAGCTCGTGGTAATCCGGCCATTTTCGCATTTTCTCCCGCGTTTTTCTTTTTCGCTTTGGGTAATACGGCCTGAAGTAATTAGGGAGATTTTTTTGTTTTTTGAGAACTGCTTTAACGTTGGAAGAACCGAGTTAAACATGGACGTAAAAGTAGGGAAGGGAAAAATGTAGAAGTAGGTTAGGTAGTGGCAGTAAGTAGCGTATGAACAGGAAGAGTTTGATCTTAACCCATTTATTGTGATGGCGTATTTTTATGCTAGATGCTTACTGTCACGTTAGGGTCCCGAAGACGAAGTCAGGTATGACCCTTACCGTGTACAGCAGATACTTTGTGATGCGATGATTTTTTTATTTTGCATCCACTCTGTTAAACTGTGATTCGTTCACCGGGAGGTATCAAGCTGCAAATTATTCCTTTAGCATATAAAAGAATCCCTACTTCCCTACCTCCCTACGAACTTACATTCCCACTTCCTACCTACCATACTTCCCTGCCTGCTTACCTCACTTCCTCCCTCCTTACATACCCCCTACCTACCTACCTTCCTGCCTAGGCTGCCTGTCCCCGTTTCCCTGCGTATTTTCCCTTCTGCCCACTTGCCCATGACCTACTTGCCTGCCTGTTCATCTGCTGACCTAACTACCGGTTTTCCTACCTCCCTGCCTGCCTCCACCACGTAATGAGGTAGGGACAAAGGGAGGGGGGGTTGTTTCTTTATTGATTTAATGATTTATTTTCTAGCAAGTTGTAGCAGCACTGTACTGAGGGCATAAATTACTACACACTGAACGTTTTTTCCAGTAATACCAGCACCAGTGTTATGCCATGCTTTTGGAGATACTGTACAGACGGTTGTGGTCATTGTGACATTCAGGTTGCTGTGAGCGTGTTCACCACACCGATGACGACACAGTCAGGTGGAGAGGATTGATTTTACACCTCAGTCGCCTCAGTCGTTCATAATGCGGCTGCTAGAGCTCCGACGAATGAACGAACAGACATACAACTGTCTTTCCAGCTCAAGTGCACAAAGGCAATCAACTTTATCTTCAGGAATAATTTATTCTTGACACCAAGGGAGTATTTTATTCAGCGTAGGATAGATGTCAAGTAGTGACGGGCTTAGTGAAGGCTATATCTATTCCTTAAGGTCGTGTGTCTCATCAGAGCTGAATAAAATCGTCTGGTTGTACTAGTAGTAGAATTCACAAAACGTCATCGGAGTGAAGTGGTTATGTAGCGGAAGTAAATATCCTTCCAGCTAAAAAAGTATGAAAGCAGTCAAACAGCAGCAAGCGTTTACTTAAATCTGTAAGTAAAGTGGATTACAGGATAAGAATTATGTAGGTTTCATAGTGAAACAGCCTGAGTGCAAAATGAGTGAAAAACTAAGTTCATTAGCGAAGCAAAGAGTGTACAAGCAGAAAGAGGAGAAATTAGCAGTTGAAAGCAGATGAGGCAGAGAACTAAATAAGCGGATTTACTATAGACAACTATACACAGAAAACAAAGTTAAAGAGAAGGAAAAGAACAAGAAGAAGAACCCAAGAAGAGGACAAAGTTTGTAGTTGTAGTTGCAATCACAAGGTCCTATGAATGTGAACCCGTGGACTGCAGGCCCGAATCTGCCCTTAAGTAAACGGAATATGCAAAACCAAATACCCAGGACAAGCAACACAGTTTACTTACATTCTTGTAGTATTAGAAAGCCGATAAGGCAGAGAATATTGTCTAAGAGGAACAGTAAAGGCATCAAAATGACAGGCAAAAAAATGTACACAGTAGAAAGCAGATAACGCGAACAAAGTATACAGGAATAGCCTAGAGTAGATAGCAAGAAGTAAGACAAAAGAAAAGCAAAAGTCAGTAGGTCAAACGAATGCAGAAACTAGATAGCAAAACAGAAACAGAGGCAGCAAAGCAGAAATCATTGGGTAAACAGTATCCACCAAAACCCAATATCGGCCTCCAACACAAGCGAAACAGCCTGGCCTTACATACTGTACACAGCCAGACCCCGAAATACCCCCCCGCACACAAAGAAAACACACACACACATCAGCAAAACTTCGCCGAGACATAAAAGTTACACACACACACACACACACACACACACACACACACACACACACACACACACACACACACATTCTGTCTGCCTTAAAGTTCAACATCGAGGGTCTGTAGGCTTCATAGCGCCTCTTCTTTAGTGATTTAAGTTTATGGTTTATGCCTCAACGTTCTCCTATAGGTTATTTAATGTTGTATGTTATTTACATCGTTTCAGTATCGACATAGTGTAAATCAGTAACATACAAGAGGGCTGTGATATGTAATGTTCTGAGTAAATCGCTAAGGAAGAAGTGTTGCGAAATCTCTTAAGCCACTCAGAACATAGCCTTACAAGCCATATATTAAGTGGAGTGATAGGCTTCTTAGCACCTTCTCCCAGTGGTTTATTTTACCTGTTACACTTGATTTTCTCCTTTTTATATACTGTTAATACCAACATTTTCTTGCATCTGTAAATCACAGGAGGATAAACAAGTGTAATATGAAGAATACATCGCCGAATAAGAGGTGTAACGAAATCTCTTATGCTCCGTAGCACCTATTCCTTATCATTTGATATCTACAATAATTGATACCTTGATATTCTCATGTACAGTATTTATGCGATATTAACTCACCTGATCGAGATAACTCTGTCCCGATGATCATCTGTCTCCAGATGACTTTATTTCACTGATTGAGCCAAGGGAGTCTGAGGATGTTAGTACTGTACCATTTCCATTAACCTTCTCATGGTCGGTACAAGGCCTTCATTCTATTCTAGCTAATGTTAGATGATTTTATTCAGTTGAGAGTAAGTCACAAAAAGCCTAAAAATATTCTTATTGTCGTCCATGAACTGCAAACAATGTTGATATTAAAAATGCAAACATAACATACAAGAAAATAGTAAGGTGTAATACGTGGCTGAGGGACTTTATAGGCTAAAAGTATGTCGATATTACAAATGTTAAGGTATATGTAATATGTAAAGTAAATCACTACGAAAGGCATAAATGAGAGCCTTTGTGCACAATGTTGATATTAAGGTGAAATATTCACAATAAAGAAGATGTGTAAGAAAGCCTGCTAAGCTGACAAGAGAACGGCCTCTCGAATACTACACAGGGGCACAAGTCGACGCTATACCCGCTGGACCCTTTGTATAACCTACGGCACATCACAGGGAGCGGCCTTGAGTGGCACATCAATTTGCAATATTGTAACTTACTGACACCAGCGAGAAAGCCCAATTTTTTACACGACATTGCCAGATATATATAGGGAGGTGCTATGAGTCAATGGAAAGGCTGTGATAAGTATTAGTGCAGATGGAGGATTATATAATTCTCAATATATTAAGATGCTTGGGATCAGACACACTATAATGACTTCATTTACTGCAGAAAAAAAATTTTGCCTCAGGTTTGGAAAGGTTACAGTGGATTTTCATAATTTTCTTTAAAATCATCTGACCAGTTTACAATAATTTTATTATGCTTCAAATTATGTCACTACTTTTATTCTTGAATCTTAGAATAATTTTTAGCCGATTCCTATAATATTAAGTTACTGGTACCGCACCCAGTATTTTTCTGTGGCAGTCAGGATTGGGATGAGGATTATGTATTGGTGAGTGCTAGAAAGACCAGTTTTCTATATAACACTGTCATACATACATACATACATACATATATATATATATATATATATATATATATATATATATATATATATATATATATATATATATATATATATATATATAGGTAGATAGATAGATAGATAGATAGATGATAGAGTTAGTGGAAAATCCAGGGTGGACTTTGATGAAGAGAGGGTCATGTAATATTTTAAGTGAGGTGCATAATACCATTTTCTATACAACACGTCGGTATGTATGTAGAAAGATGATATGGGTCAATGATAAAGCCAGGATGAGTTTTGTGATGGTTGGAAATTGATATAATATGCAGTACCCCGACTTATTAATGGCATGTGATTGAATATTTTTCCTCATGACACTGCCATAGAGATATAGATAGACAGATATATAGATAGATAGATACCGATTAACAGAAGATAATTACAGATAGGCAGATTAATAGAAAAAAAATATTAGGTGTTAAACAGCACCGTTTTACTCATGACATTGCCAAGAGTAAGTAGAAACCAATTCGGGTCAATGGAAAAGCCAAGACCCATTTAGGGGTAGATAGAGGTTGATATAATTATCTGGACTCCGCGGGTGTGAGAAACGGCGGCTGCATGAGTTCTAGCACTACACAGACAGGGCCCGAACGCCTTCCGGTACTCCAGCGATGTTTATTCATTGGCAGTCTCCTCCAGTGTCCCGAAATACCCAGCTGTATGCAAATCCTGAGACTGAGCATCACTGGAGGCAGATGGGTTCGGCCAGAAGATATATCGATGTTATTTGGTCCTTCAGCTATGGAGAGGTATATGATGTTAGAGATGAACTGATGATATTAAGTTTTAGTATGATCGACAACTTTTTGTTATGTAACGCTTCCATTAATTTATTTTTGCTTTCAGTTCGCCATCTTTTCAATTTAAGCAAGGAAGTGGGTGTCTGGATGCTGTTTTGCTCCCAGTTATAGAACAGGAAAGGAAAAGTGAAGGTAGGTAGGCCTGTAATAACGATCTTAAATATTTCAGCATTTTTTTTCCACGTTTGTATGTTCTTGCTACTATTGAAGTTTTTTTTTAGGGTAACACGATGCTGTTTGGTCTCTAATTTGGGTACAGGAAAAAGTATTAAGTTAAAATCGTACTTATAACTAACTGTTATAACTTTATTTTCACCCTGTGGCTGCATGTGCAACATTTATTTTTATCCTCTCTTACTTGAAATGATTTTATTCGGCCCTACTACAGTGGTTAATAACTGTCTCATGTAATGTCTTGGCTGAAAAATAGTTTGTCGTTGACTCCAGCCACCACAATATAATTTTACTGAACTCAAAGAAGCCGCCTAAACCAAACACCTAATTTGTTTTAGGTATCATTATATTTTATTTACCAGAGAAGGGGATATTTCAAGTATATTTAGTTCCTAATTATAGGAGAGAGAGAGAGAGAGAGAGAGAGAGAGAGAGAGAGAGGAGAAGCAATAAGATTCATTCATACGCCATGACTATCACACCGCAGATCAAAAAATCATTAAAGACTTAGTCATCAGCTTTAGGCAACCAGAATTTCGATATCCGTGACCAGACTTCTTTATTAGCCTATGAAATAAATATTACCAAACATGAATTATCTCCCCCGCTTTCATTATGGTCCCAGATAAGATTATTTTAGTCAGGCAACCCTGGATGGTGGAATGGAAGCCCGTTTCCGAGTGTCAGTAATTCACGGTAAAAGATAACTGCCAGTCCCATTATACCCTCTTTCGCGCTGGAGACAGACGCCTTCATGTGGCGGCACCGATATAAACAGATGTCTCCACTGCCTGGTTATACAAAAGTGCCGCAGTTACTTCCCTTGCCACTAAAATAAGAATGGTGGACTACAGGGTGAGGGCAACTTCAGCCTCTAGTCCACTAGGTTTACTGTTCATATGAGCCTGGGGTTCCTCCTCCTACTACTGCTGCTACTACTACTACTACTGACGATGGTGATGATGATGATGGTAAGTATAATGATAATAATATCTTTAGTAGTAATCACAGTAGTGGCAGTAATGATGTTGATAGCTGTTGCAATAAGGATACCACCCCTCCGGAGCGCTGGGGCCCAAGACTAGAAACTTATAATTCTACCTCTTTAATGCAATGACGTCTTTTTTGTACAATATTTTTACTGTTACCTGACCATTATATTCACCTGATCATAGAGATTAGTTATATTCATTACTAACGACAAACTGTGTGTGTGTGTGTGTGTGTGTGTGTGTGTGTGTGTGTGTGTGATATGAGGCTCTGCTAAGTTTAATATTTCTCCCAGAGATAGCAAGAATAACATTGGTAATCAGATGAGATTAATGAGAGATGGTTAATCAAGGTTCTTTCCAGCCTCTGCAATAGGAGCGTTCGCGCGCCTGGAGAAATGCCAGATGTCACCAATATTTTAATTTTTCAGATGGGAAAAAAAAAAATCACATGTCGGACAATAATTGAATGTCCTTTTTCATGCATCTTACTTGTTGTAAAAATACATAAATATTCTATTTCTTCACTTTTAAACAGTATCGTGTCAATGCAAACAAAATGCATGAACAAAAGTAATTATAAAAAAAAATATTCCACAGCGGTTGCAGCCTGGTTTATGCATACATAGAAATATATATGCATATCTTTATCCAATAACAGAAATTAGTTATAATTTATACTAACAAATTAAACTCCCTATGAGTAAGAATAAAACTCAATTCACTTAAAAAAAGACATGTCGATATTTATATGCTGCCTCCGGTAGAACAAGTTTTCCGAGGAAACCGAAACAGCCGTCTGTCTTTACTGGCTGATCTGCTCATCACCTGTGCCTACTTCGTACGTCTGGCAGCGCTAAGCTTCGGTACGCCCTAAAATTTTAGAGTCTAATGAATATTAAACTATGGATACACCATATGTGCCATTTTTTGTACAAGTCAGATTATATACAAATGACAATATTCATATGCCTTTTTTACTTCTAACAGTCCAAAAACTGTCTTTTTGGCAAATATTGTATAATCTTCTTAGGGAAGAATATGCAATTATATTATCGGCGATGTTTTGGGTCAAATAGCATAAGTAAGAGTTATTTACATTTTTTAAGGCTATTTGCTTAACCAATATTGTAATTATCGTTCAGAAAATTAACACTGAAATTTAACTAAAACCCCTTTAGCCCACTGAAATGAAACGAGACATGGTTTCTGCCGGTGTCCAGCAGATTTTCCTCTTCGTGCGAACGCTCCTAATCTCTCTCTCTCTCTCTCTCTCTCTCTCTATTTTATTCGTGCATCTGCCACACGGTTGTATTCATATCAGGAGGGCACCCTTCAAGTTAAAACTTTGTCTAACCCAGCCCAGACGAAAATCGTTGTCTTGACTTAAGTACATGGTCTGGAGGTAGGAAGAAAAAAATATAGTGACGGCATTCTAGTAAAAGAAAAGAAATCAAACTCAAAATCACTACCTTGGACAAGATAATATATATATATATATATAGAGAGAGAGAGAGAGAGAGAGAGAGAGAGAGTAATCCCTCCACTATCCGGACGCCCACTTCCCGGACATCCCCACTAACCAGACATAATCGTCCCGGGATCCAATATTCCCAAAATGGTCCGAAAACCGCAAAAAAAAAAAAAAAAAAAAAAATTCTCGCCCGTAAATTGAACTTGGCGCGCAGGCACTCCTGCTGCTCTCGTGCCTCTCCTTCGTGTGTGTGATGATGGCCCCACCGCCTGAGAAGAGGAAGAGAGTGGTACTGACTCTGGAGAAGAAGCGGGAGATATTGGAGAAAGTAGATGCGGGATGGTCTTCTTCACGTATCCTCCGTGAGTTTAACCTGGCCTGATCTACTTTGTTTGATATTAAGAGATCCCGAGACAAACTCATGGATTACACGGCTGACTTCTCATCGAAAAGCAAATGCAATGTGGAGAGGAAGATGATGTTTACTCCCAAGTTTGCTGAAGTCGATCGCTCCACTTTGATTTGGTATCGACAGCAACATTCTGCTGGTGTGATGGTACGTGGTTCCGAGCTGAAGGCTGCTGCTGAGAAGTTCGCAAGGCTTCACGACGCCCTAGACTTCAAGGCATCCGAGGGTTGGCTCTTCGCATTTAAGTTACGGCATGGCCTTACCAACAGTAAGTCTCATGGCGAAGCTTTGGACGCTAACGAGGATGGAGTAGAGGAGTTTTGGCACAAGGTGAAGGGCTTGATCGACGGGGAGGGCCTCATTCTCAGTCAAGTCTACAACACTGATGATACTGGTTTATTCTATCACTCTTTGCCAACGAACACTCTAGCCAAGGAGACTGAGAAGCGTGTACCTGGCCGCAAGCTCTCCAAGCAATGGCTATCTGCTTTGTGTTGTGCCAATGCTAATGGCATGCACCGGCTTAAGCCCATTATTGTTGGCCGTGCAAAGCAGCCTCGGTGTCTTCGTGGGGTGATGGATGTCCTTCCTGTCGTCTGGTACCATTCTTTGAAGGCATGGTTCACAGCCCAGATCTTCAAAGACTGGTTCCACCGCCATTTTGTCAAGGAGGTCATACATTACCAGACGGAGAAACTGGGAATCCCACGCAACCAGATAAAGGCCCTCCTTCTCCTCGACAATGCACCTGCCCACCCGTGTGACAAGGACTTGGTGGCTGAAATGCCCGCATTAGGTGCATGTTTCTGACACCTAATACTACTGCTCTCATCCAACCAATGGACCAAGGAGTGATCATGGCAACGAAGCCTTTATACCAACGGAAGTTCCTGGACGAGGTGATGGTTGTTCTCGAGGACGAGGACGAGTGCAGGGAGGGACGGGACACGTGAGGCCAGTGGACTTTGGAAAACCTTCGCCGCTACAACATCAAGTCTGCCATTTATTACAACTGGGCCAGTGCATGGAAGGAAATCCCTGTAAAGACTCTAGAAAATGGTTGGTCTCGTCTGGTTCTCGGAACGGATGTGGAGTACAAATTCCTAGGTTTCGACGTGGATGACTTCCATGCATGTCTACGTGCGCACGGCGATGATGTTGATATGGGCAAAGTGTGTGAGTGGTTGGATGACGACGAGGGCGATCCTAGGTATCAGACCCTGTCTGATATCGAGATCGCATCTTCAGTTGCAGGTGTCACTACTCAGCTTGAAGATTCCGACGAGGACGGCGACGATGATGCAGACTCCTCTCAGCATGACACAACTCCAGCCATCCCCAAGCTGAGCGAACTCTAGAACACCTAGAGTTCGTTCTGGACTACCTGGAACACCAGGACTGCGACAGGGAGATGGGGCCCTTGGGACGTGTTGAGGAAGTGCATGCTTTCAGGTAGTGCATCATAAATCGTCGGAATCGCCATTCGTTGCGTCAATCAACGATTGACAGCTTTTTCAGGCCCGTGACCCCTGCTGTGCCCAGCCCTGGCTCCACTCTGTTGCCTCCCCAAGACAGGCCCTCATGCTCCGAGCCACAGCCCAGCACATCAGCCACGGTGGAGTCACCACTTGACGTGAGTTTGCGTCTATCTTCAGAGTCGTCTGCAGTGGGTACGCCATCACCATGACCCAGCGACGCACCCCTAGGTCACCTGCCAGCGATACTCTCAGACTCTGACAGTGATTAAATGACAAGAACTTCTCCACTAGACCACACGGGAATTTAGTGTTGTGCAGTGAAAGAAAAACAGTGCATACAGTATTGTAAAGAATGTAGAAATTTGAGTGAAAAGACAAAATTTTTGGACAAATTTAACGTAAATACACTTGTGATTTGTTTTGAAATTGGTTTTATGAGTGGAATTAAAGTGCAGAGTGCAACACTTTTAAGTTACAATGGAGCATAAGTAAGACAAAGAGTGTGCAGTGTGAAGAGAATGGACTTCGAGTGCGAATGACAAAGTTCAGTGCAAGACTTCATGAACAGTGTACTGCAAGTGCTTCAGGAAATCCTTCTTACTGTCAGAGTCTGAGAGGAGGCGGTTATTCATCGAGATGGCCATGGACTTGCTGTAAGTAGGCAGAATGTTAATGATGTATTGCAGAGAGAGAGAGAGAGAGAGTCGAAAATTGTAAGCGAATGAAATACTAAGGGTCAGTAAAGATCATTGGTTTAGAACGAAAATTTCTGCCCCTGTCATCGCTGTCCTCCTTCCTTTCACACCAACACACTCTCTGCCTCACACTTTATATGTGGCTCATACATTTTATCATTGGATACAAAAAACCCACTGGCAGACGAAAAAAGATGTATTCCAAACAGTTTCGGCGACAGCTGTCGCCCTCTTCAGTGGATCTACAGACCAAGAGTGGTACATACAAATGCTGAGAAGCTGCTTATATGCAGGGTGAGGACACGTTTTCCCAACCACACCTGATGTGACCTCACCTGACTCTCCCTCTACTCTGTCCACGACCTGAGTGAGGGATTACAAGGGGCGGCAAGACCTTGCCACTAATCTTCTCATCACTGGATCTAATTTATACACACACACAGTACACGTTCTAACATCCCTATACACACACACACACACACACACACACACACACACACACACACACACACACACACACACACACGCACACACACACACACATAAACGGACCCGTCAGCAACCAAGCATATTCAGCTGTCAAATACAACGGTTTTTCGTGGAATGTTTTCTGTCCCTTGGACAACACGATTTCTTTCCAAAATGCTGTAGTAATAACTGATAAAAAAGAGAAGAATGACAAAAGGGCATAGAGAACTTTATCCTCAAAATGTTTAATAATAATACCGGTAACCAGTGCATGGGAAAAATATGTTTCCAAGGATGATAAAAGTATATTAACACGTGTTTCCATAGCTAAAAATGATAACACCAACTAAAACACAAGAACAAACCAGGATATTTCCTTTTAACAGATAAAACCATTAAACTCTTGTGCAGTCAAATTATACATAAATAGTAATTAAGTTGATTGCACAAACAGAAAAGGAAAAAATATATATACTGTAAAAATAAACGTATGATACTATGTGTTTTGGTTTCCAGTGATCAATTTTAAAGTCTTTAAGAAAAGTATGATTAAAAATCCAAACAGGAAAGGATAATGAAGATGTGGAAATCTTTTTTTTTATGATGACAATACAAAAATAAAAAGGTCTCCTCGACCCTTGGGATGTGTTGCAGAAAAGGTGAGAGGAAGTAAAGGTGGGGTAGGAGGGAGGGAGGGAAGGAGGAGAAACACTGGGATGGATGGAGGGAGGGCAAATAGAAGGGGATCCTTACTATGTGGATCCTTACTATGTGGATCTTTAGTATGTGGATCCTTACTATGTGGATCTTTAGTATGTGGATCCTTACTATGTGGATCCTTACTATGTGGATTCTTACTATGTGGATCTTTAGTATGTGGATCCTTACTATGTGGATTCTTACTATGTGGATCTTTAGTATGTGGATCCTTACTATGTGGATCTTTAGTATGTGGATCCTTACTATGTGGATCCTTACTATGTGGATCCTTACTATGTGGATCCTTACTATGTGGATTCTTACTATGTGGATCTTTAGTATGTGGATCTTTAGTATGTGGATCTTTAGTATATGGATCCTTACTATGTGGATCTTTAGTATGTGGATCTTTAGTATGTGGATCCTTACTATGTGGATCTTTAGTATGTGGATCCTTACCATGTGGATCCTCATTATTTCATTCCTACCCACTATTGGACACTTTGAGCCTTAATTATTTCCTTTTAGAATAAGGTCGATGATGTCAGGCTTTACGTAGCGTTACGGGCTTCCTAACACCTGCTACTGAGCGACTTATCCTGCCTATTACATCTTAACACTTCATATCGATATCGTCTGCATCGACAAGAATGACAAATTTAGGCATAGTCTCAGAAAAACACAGTGCTACGGCCCTACATTCTACCCACAGCACTTCTTCATGACTAGCATCATATTGCAGCATTCATCCCCAGATACAGTCACACCTGCAGATGGATGGATGGCAGTTTTAGGCCGTGTTAGAGTGAGGGAAGTACGTGATGGCAACCAGTCCTGTAGGCGGCAGTTCCAGGATGGCTTCAAAGAGGTTGAGATAAGATTCCACTTCTCTCAGTCTTTATTCCTTCCAGCTCACGATTCCCACAGTACTTGTAATACACTGTATTTAGTGCTGTGCTCTGCTCCCTTGTATTCATCCTCTTATCGCATATTATTCAGTATTTCCTTTCGAAAATTCGTATTCCCTATTACTCGTATTTCTTATTTACTTTATTCTTACTGTTAGTACTTATTACACTTATTGCAGTTTAATAGCCTTCTTCAGAGTTTTGAATCACAATGGGTATTTGTCGTCGATTGTTCCGGGGCCTAAGGATGGGACGCCGGGGAAAGATAAATGAAGAAATCGATCCAAAAGAAAAGGCGAAAAAAGAAGAGAAGCAAAAAGAACATGAGGAAAAGTAAAAGCAAATAAAAAAAAAGAAGGAGAGAAAAGAACAAGAGAAAAACGAAAAAGAGGAACAAGAAAAGGAGAATAAAAGCCCAAAGCGAAAAGGATGGTTTTGTAGACTTTTTAGAAGAAAGGGGAAGGCAGGCGAGAACAGGGAAAAGACAGAGGAAAAAGGAAGAGACGAGGAGTTGGAGAGAGAAAAGGAGGCAGCTACGGAGTCTGAGATGGACATTGAAAAGGAGTTAGTTAGACAGGAAGACCAGGAGGAGAAAGAGACACTCACCCAGGTCATAATGGCGGAACCCTCCAGGGTTGTAATGGATATACGGACACCAAAATTCGTTCTCTCATTAAAAGTAATCAGGGAGGAGGGGGAGGAGGAGGAACCCGCCAGAGTCATAAAGGATATACGGACACCAAAATTCGTTCCCTCATTAGAAGTAATCAGGGAGGAGGAGGAGGGGGAGGAGGAGTAGGAGGAGGAGGAGGAGGAGGAGGAACCCGCCAGAGTCGTAAAAGATATACGGACACCAAAATTCGTTCCCTCGTTAGAAGTGATCAGGGAGGAGGAGGAGGGGGAGGAGGAAGAAGAAGAGGAAGAGGAGGAGGAGGAGGAAGAGGAAGACGACGAAGAGGAAGAGGAGGAGGAAGAGGAAGACGACGAAGAGGAAGAGGAGGAGGAAGAGGAAGATGACGAAGAGGAAGAGGACGAGGAGGCTGGTGTGGCAGCAGAGGCAGCAAGGCCAGCACAGGACAGCCTGTTTTTGTTACGGGAGACAGTGCACAACCTTGGGGTGGGACGACCCTCTCATAATGAACCTACCAGGGTTAAAATTACGGGTCTCCCCAGAAACTGCCACCCCGGCTTGGTGCAACACGTACTTAGTGAATTTGGCGCAGTGACCGACGTGTGGGTTAGGCCGGACAAAACGTTTGGCTTTGTTACGTATACCGACTTGAGCGCCGCCGCCCTGGCCCTCAATACCTGGCCGGTGGTGGTGCAGGGAAGATGTGTGTGGATGGAGACGCTGGGGCGCGACCACCGGGAAGTTATAGTGCACGGCGTACCCAGTGATGCCCACAATATTGATATTCAACTATTTATGGAAAAACACTTCGGTGAAGTTATCTTAATCCAACGACCCGTCATCAACACGGTGCAGACGTATTATGCTGTCATCACTTTCAAAGAAGTTTATGCAGCCATCTGGGCCAAGTGCAAAGGGTACATTGATTTCTACAATGAACCTCTTTATATAGGGAAGTCCAATTACACAGATAAAATTAGCCTACGAACGGAGTTCATCAGGAGATCTAAAAAATGTGCTCACTGAGTGTACTTCAGAAATCGTCCCAAAATATGTACCCAGTGTGACTTGTTTATGAGTGGATCCAAATACTGCAGTCATGGAATGGCCCACTGAGTGTCTGCACAGGCTAGGCCAGCAGCGCCCTACTATTACTACCACTATTACAGGCGCTGCTTACCACTGCTATCACTACCACTATTAGAGGCGCTGCTTACCACTGCTATCACTACCACTATTAGAGGCGCTGCTTACCACTGCTATCACTACCACTATTACAGGCTCTGCTTACCACTGCTATCACTACCACTATTAGAGGCGCTGCTTACCACTGCTATCACTACCACTATTACAGGCCCTGCTTACCACTGCTATCACTACCACTATTACATGCCCTGCTTACCACTGCTATCACTACCACTATTACATGCCCTGCTTACCACTGCTATCACTACCACTATTACAGGCCCTGCTTACCACTGCTATCACTACCACTATTACAGGCCCTGCTTACCACTGCTATCGCTACCACTATTACGGGCCCTGCTTACCACTGCTATCACTACCACTATTACAGGCCCTGCTTACCACTGCTATCACTACCACTATTAGAGGCGCTGCTTACCACTGCTATCACTACCACTATTAGAGGCGCTGCTTATCATTGCTATCACTACCACTATTAGAGGCGCTGCTTATCATTGCTATCACTACCACTATTAGAGGCGCTGCTTACCACTGCTATCACTACCACTATTAGAGGCGCTGCTTACCACTGCTATCACTACCACTATTACAGGCCCTGCTTACCACTGCTATCACTACCACTATTACAGGCCCTGCTTACCACTGCTATCACTACCACTATTACAGGCCCTGCTTACCACTGCTATCACTACCACTATTACAGGCCCTGCTTACCACTGCTATCACTACCACTATTAGAGGCGCTGCTTACCACTGCTATCACTACCACTATTGGTGCTGGCGGGGTGTGCCATTGCTATCACTACCACTATTAGAGGCGCTGCTTACCACTGCTATCACTACCACTATTAGAGGCGCTGCTTACCACTGATATCACTACCACTATTACAGGCCCTGCTTACCACTGATATCACTACCACTATTAGAGGCGCTGCTTACAACTGATATCACTACCACTGTTACAAATACTGTCTACTTCATTCATTAAAAAAAAAAAAAAAAAAACTCCCCCGTGGCAGCCACCTTGTCGTGGTGGGGGAGCTTAGGTGTCCTGGTGGTGCTGGCGGGGTGTGCCATGCCGGCCACCTCGCTACTGAGGGCACAACCAAGAGCTGCCAACGCCCTGGGGGGAGGGGGAAGGAATACTTCATCAGTCAACCCACTTGGCCTCCATGTCGTCCTGTCTCCTGCCATTTCACTGCCCTCCACCCAGCTCACACACACCCTCTCTCATATACCTCTCCACTCCATCTCTTCATTTCAGGCACTGCTTACCACTGATATCACTACCACTATTAGAGGCGCTGCTTACAACTGATATCACTACCACTGTTACAAATACTGTCTACTTCATTCATTAAAAAAAAAAAAAAAACTCCCCCGTGGCAGCCACCTTGTCGTGGTGGGGGAGCTTAGGTGTCCTGGTGGTGCTGGCGGGGTGTGCCATGCCGGCCACCTCGCTACTGAGGGCACAACCAAGAGCTGCCAACGCCCTGGGGGGAGGGGGAAGGAATACTTCATCAGTCAACCCACTTGGCCTCCATGTCGTCCTGTCTCCTGCCATTTCACTGCCCTCCACCCAGCTCACACACACCCTCTCTCATATACCTCTCCACTCCATCTCTTCATTTCATCCTCGGCCTCCCCTTCCCTCTCCTCCCTTATATCTAATTCACACTCTCCTCATTAGTCTCTCACTCTCCAGTCTCTCCACATGGCTAAACCACCTCAGTGTATTTTTCCGAACGCTTTCAATCACATTCACATCCACACCACAACTCACCTTCACTTACTCATTTATCAGTCTCTCTCTCCATGTAACTCCATATGTATGCTCCTTTCAAATATCTCATTTCCGCTGCCCTCACACTTGACTTGTGTCCTTCCAGCAAGGCCCAGGCTTTGCTTCCATATCTTAGAGTTGGTATCCTTATACTGTCATTCAGTGACTTTTTTTTTTTTTTATACCTCCGTGCTCGCTATCCTGTTTCTTATCACTGCTTTCAAAGAACCAGCAGCCTTTCTTCCCTGTTGTATCCATTCAAGCACTTCATCCTCTAAACTTCCATCCTTACCCATCACACTACCCAAGTACAGTATAATCATTCAGAGACTGCTTATCCTTTATAAAGTGAACAGTTTCCCCCTGTGGCATTTCCACCTCCTTTTCCTTGTTTCCTGCTAAACCCATCAGTAGTAAGTTGTGGTCTCATATGTCTTTTGTTTGTTTCTCTTTGTCCATTGACACCTCTACAAATCTCTCATATATTATATGATTAACAAAGCAGTCTGACACTTTCTTTTATATATAATTTCTCTCCCATGTTGTGATCCCTCTACAGTTCTGATCACTATTTAATAAAATTAGGTTCTTTTATCCATCCATTCAAAATCTAATTTTCCACCTTCATCCAGCAGCTGTTCCAAGAAAACCCACACGAATACAGACGTCTGCTGTCGCTGTCAATGCCGCATTTTTTTTTTTTTTCTGCTTTCTTTATTTTTGATTTCTTTCCTTATTTTTTCCAGCCATAGGGCTTATGTACCTCAGGTACTTTAATGAAAAAAAACAAAAATGCATTTCAGATAAAATCACTGCTTCCTTTTTTGTTTCTTGTTAATTCAGTTTTTGTACTCTTTTGTACAGTCATTATTATTCCTCCATCCTTTTTGTGTTTTCCTCTCACATTCTGTGGAAACATTTAAGAAAATACTTTGTGATATTTTTCCTAGTTTATTAAAGAAAATCACTTAGTTTTATTTTTTTTAGTTTTAGCTATTTGAGAGGAGCATGTGGAGTTACATGGAGAGGCAGACTGACAAATGAGGAAGTGAATGAACGTTGATTTGTGGATGTAGGTGTGATAGAAAGCGTTAGGGGAAATACATTGAGGTGGTTTGGCCATGTGGAGAGGATTGAGAGCGAGAGACTAACGAGAAGAGTGGATGTGAGTGAGGTGGAGGGGGGGAGAGGGATGGGGAGGCCGAGGATGAGATGGAGGGATGGGGTAGAGAGTTGTATGAGAGAGGGAGATGTGAGCTAGGGGGACAGGGTGACATGCAGGCGATTTGTTTGTGGCCACCCCTTACGGGATTAAGGCGTCTGGCAGTAGATAGTTTAGTTTCCATTGCACATAATAATGTTTTCATCCACCACGCGTTCTTCTCTTTTTATACTTATAAGACCTTGTACAATGCATTAATTAATTAAACCATTATGGTATGTTAGTTGACGTATCCCAGCATAACAGCACGATTAAACCCAGCCTAATGCAGGTCTCATTACGGATAGAGATGGGAGCCCGAGAATCTCTCCCTCATCATTGATTACAGTACCAACTTCAGTATAAGAAGCATTTCAAATGTATGAGTATGGAAGAGAAGTTGCACCCAATTTCATTAACTAAGTAGTTATTTCCTTGTACATGGGAAAAGAGGACAAAAAGTGTGTGGTAATCATAGGGGTATTTGTCTTGATGGTGCAATAGGAAAAGTGTATGGTAGGATACTTGTTGACAGAATCAGGGAAATAAGAGAGGAATTAGATGAAGAAGAACAGGAAGGTTTCAGGAAGAGAAGAGGTGTAGATCAGATATTCATCCTAAGGTGTTTTGTGGAAGGGTTTCTAGAGGTGGGAATGAAGTTGTATGCAGCCATCATGGATTTGGAGAAAGCATATGACAGAGTGGATAGACGAGGAATGTGGAAAATATTGACAAATTACGGAGTAAATGGAAAGCGTTGAATTCCGTGAGAAGTACTGTATGTTACGAGGGTGCTAGGGCTGCAGTACATATGGACAGTGAACTCAGTGAATTTTTCTATCTGAATGTTGGATTGACTCTGATGTGTCATGTCTCCATAGTTGTTCAGTCTGTACATGGATGGAGTTATAAAACAGATACAAGGTAGGGCAGTGGATGTTGGAGCGGCCCTAGTGAGTGACGGCAGCGTTTGGAAACTTCTTGTTCTGTTGTCTGCAGATGACACCGTATTGTTTAATGAAGAGGAAAGGGAACAGCAAGGTTTGGTGCGTGAGTCTGGGAGAGTTTGCAAGAAACGAAATCTAAACTCCAAAGGTGAATGTAGGGGAGAGTAAATAATAATAATAATAATAATAATAATCATAACTTTTATTTCGCTCAACGGCATATACAAAGATTAAAAAAGGAACATGTATAGCAATATACAAAGTATTATACCTGCTACTTAAACAGTCGCTTCATCCATTCACGTGGTATAGATCCACACACATAGGCAGAGCTGTGTCTGATTGAAGTGATGATGTAGTTGTCAGATTGCTCCACCCTACTCCTAATACTGTACGCGGAGTGTCGGCGGAGCACATCAAGACTGTTCATGCCATGCACGGTGAATGCCTGGGATGAACTACTCTATCTTGGCAGCCCCAGAAGCCTCTTAAGGATGTCGTTGTGACAAACCCTGAGTCTCTTCAGGGAGGCCACCTTGTACCGCGACCACAGCGAATTGCAGTAGAGTGAGTAGCAGTGGCTCCTGAATAATTCCAACTTCACCTCCACACTGCAGAAGGAGAATCTCCTCAGCAGTGTATTACCAATGACTGTTAGTTTAGCCTTTTGCTTCATTATATCATCATCATCAGTCATTTCCTTATTGATGACATGGCCTAAGTATGTGAATCTATCCACAAATTCAAGCGCACACCCATTGAGCCTGGCTGATGTCTGGTAATTCACCTTAGAGCGTGTCGGTGGTACCACCATGCACTCTGTCTTAGTGGTGTTATAGATAATATCATGGTTGGCAGCATACACCTCACACACACCAATGAGACCCTGCAGTGCATCCAGTGTAGGTGCCAACAGTACCATATCATCAGCATAGCTCAGTGAATTAATGCACTTATCATGTATGTAACATCCAATATTGTAATTATCGTTCAGAAAATTAACACTGAAATTTAACTAAAACCCCTTTAGCCCACTGAAATGAAACGAGACATGGTTTCTGCCGGTGTCCAGCAGATTTTCCTCTTCGTGCGAACGCTCCTAATCTCTCTCTCTCTCTCTCTCTCTCTCTCTCTCTCTCTCTCTCTATTTTATTCGTGCATCTGCCACACGGTTGTATTCATATCAGGAGGGCACCCTTCAAGTTAAAACTTTGTCTAACCCAGCCCAGACGAAAATCGTTGTCTTGACTTAAGTACATGGTCTGGAGGTAGGAAGAAAAAAATATAGTGACGGCATTCTAGTAAAAGAAAAGAAATCAAACTCAAAATCACTACCTTGGACAAGATAATATATATATATATATATATATATATATATATATATATATATATATATAGAGAGAGAGAGAGAGAGAGAGAGAGAGAGAGAGAGAGAGAGAGAGTAATCCCTCCACTATCCGGACGCCCACTTCCCGGACATCCCCACTAACCAGACATAATCGTCCCGGGATCCAATATTCCCAAAATGGTCCGAAAACCGCAAAAAAAAAAAAAAAAAAAAAAAATTCTCGCCCGTAAATTGAACTTGGCGCGCAGGCACTCCTGCTGCTCTCGTGCCTCTCCTTCGTGTGTGTGATGATGGCCCCACCGCCTGAGAAGAGGAAGAGAGTGGTACTGACTCTGGAGAAGAAGCGGGAGATATTGGAGAAAGTAGATGCGGGATGGTCTTCTTCACGTATCCTCCGTGAGTTTAACCTGGCCTGATCTACTTTGTTTGATATTAAGAGATCCCGAGACAAACTCATGGATTACACGGCTGACTTCTCATCGAAAAGCAAATGCAATGTGGAGAGGAAGATGATGTTTACTCCCAAGTTTGCTGAAGTCGATCGCTCCACTTTGATTTGGTATCGACAGCAACATTCTGCTGGTGTGATGGTACGTGGTTCCGAGCTGAAGGCTGCTGCTGAGAAGTTCGCAAGGCTTCACGACGCCCTAGACTTCAAGGCATCCGAGGGTTGGCTCTTCGCATTTAAGTTACGGCATGGCCTTACCAACAGTAAGTCTCATGGCGAAGCTTTGGACGCTAACGAGGATGGAGTAGAGGAGTTTTGGCACAAGGTGAAGGGCTTGATCGACGGGGAGGGCCTCATTCTCAGTCAAGTCTACAACACTGATGATACTGGTTTATTCTATCACTCTTTGCCAACGAACACTCTAGCCAAGGAGACTGAGAAGCGTGTACCTGGCCGCAAGCTCTCCAAGCAATGGCTATCTGCTTTGTGTTGTGCCAATGCTAATGGCATGCACCGGCTTAAGCCCATTATTGTTGGCCGTGCAAAGCAGCCTCGGTGTCTTCGTGGGGTGATGGATGTCCTTCCTGTCGTCTGGTACCATTCTTTGAAGGCATGGTTCACAGCCCAGATCTTCAAAGACTGGTTCCACCGCCATTTTGTCAAGGAGGTCATACATTACCAGACGGAGAAACTGGGAATCCCACGCAACCAGATAAAGGCCCTCCTTCTCCTCGACAATGCACCTGCCCACCCGTGTGACAAGGACTTGGTGGCTGAAATGCCCGCATTAGGTGCATGTTTCTGACACCTAATACTACTGCTCTCATCCAACCAATGGACCAAGGAGTGATCATGGCAACGAAGCCTTTATACCAACGGAAGTTCCTGGACGAGGTGATGGTTGTTCTCGAGGACGAGGACGAGTGCAGGGAGGGACGGGACACGTGAGGCCAGTGGACTTTGGAAAACCTTCGCCGCTACAACATCAAGTCTGCCATTTATTACAACTGGGCCAGTGCATGGAGGGAAATCCCTGTAAAGACTCTAGAAAATGGTTGGTCTCGTCTGGTTCTCGGAACGGATGTGGAGTACAAATTCCTAGGTTTCGACGTGGATGACTTCCATGCATGTCTACGTGCGCACGGCGATGATGTTGATATGGGCAAAGTGTGTGAGTGGTTGGATGACGACGAGGGCGATCCTAGGTATCAGACCCTGTCTGATATCGAGATCGCATCTTCAGTTGCAGGTGTCACTACTCAGCTTGAAGATTCCGACGAGGACGGCGACGATGATGCAGACTCCTCTCAGCATGACACAACTCCAGCCATCCCCAAGCTGAGCGAACTCTAGAACACCTAGAGTTCGTTCTGGACTACCTGGAACACCAGGACTGCGACAGGGAGATGGGGCCCTTGGGACGTGTTGAGGAAGTGCATGCTTTCAGGTAGTGCATCATAAATCGTCGGAATCGCCATTCGTTGCGTCAATCAACGATTGACAGCTTTTTCAGGCCCGTGACCCCTGCTGTGCCCAGCCCTGGCTCCACTCTGTTGCCTCCCCAAGACAGGCCCTCATGCTCCGAGCCACAGCCCAGCACATCAGCCACGGTGGAGTCACCACTTGACGTGAGTTTGCGTCTATCTTCAGAGTCGTCTGCAGTGGGTACGCCATCACCATGACCCAGCGACGCACCCCTAGGTCACCTGCCAGCGATACTCTCAGACTCTGACAGTGATTAAATGACAAGAACTTCTCCACTAGACCACACGGGAATTTAGTGTTGTGCAGTGAAAGAAAAACAGTGCATACAGTATTGTAAAGAATGTAGAAATTTGAGTGAAAAGACAAAATTTTTGGACAAATTTAACGTAAATACACTTGTGATTTGTTTTGAAATTGGTTTTATGAGTGGAATTAAAGTGCAGAGTGCAACACTTTTAAGTTACAATGGAGCATAAGTAAGACAAAGAGTGTGCAGTGTGAAGAGAATGGACTTCGAGTGCGAATGACAAAGTTCAGTGCAAGACTTCATGAACAGTGTACTGCAAGTGCTTCAGGAAATCCTTCTTACTGTCAGAGTCTGAGAGGAGGCGGTTATTCATCGAGATGGCCATGGACTTGCTGTAAGTAGGCAGAATGTTAATGATGTATTGCAGAGAGAGAGAGAGAGAGTCGAAAATTGTAAGCGAATGAAATACTAAGGGTCAGTAAAGATCATTGGTTTAGAACGAAAATTTCTGCCCCTGTCATCGCTGTCCTCCTTCCTTTCACACCAACACACTCTCTGCCTCACACTTTATATGTGGCTCATACATTTTATCATTGGATACAAAAAACCCACTGGCAGACGAAAAAAGATGTATTCCAAACAGTTTCGGCGACAGCTGTCGCCCTCTTCAGTGGATCTACAGACCAAGAGTGGTACATACAAATGCTGAGAAGCTGCTTATATGCAGGGTGAGGACACGTTTTCCCAACCACACCTGATGTGACCTCACCTGACTCTCCCTCTACTCTGTCCACGACCTGAGTGAGGGATTACAAGGGGCGGCAAGACCTTGCCACTAATCTTCTCATCACTGGATCTAATTTATACACACACACAGTACACGTTCTAACATCCCTATACACACACACACACACACACACACACACACACACACACACACACACACACACACACACACACACACACACACATAAACGGACCCGTCAGCAACCAAGCATATTCAGCTGTCAAATACAACGGTTTTTCGTGGAATGTTTTCTGTCCCTTGGACAACACGATTTCTTTCCAAAATGCTGTAGTAATAACTGATAAAAAAGAGAAGAATGACAAAAGGGCATAGAGAACTTTATCCTCAAAATGTTTAATAATAATACCGGTAACCAGTGCATGGGAAAAATATGTTTCCAAGGATGATAAAAGTATATTAACATGTGTTTCCATAGCTAAAAATGATAACACCAACTAAAACACAAGAACAAACCAGGATATTTCCTTTTAACAGATAAAACCATTAAACTCTTGTGCAGTCAAATTATACATAAATAGTAATTAAGTTGATTGCACAAACAGAAAAGGAAAAAATATATATACTGTAAAAATAAACGTATGATACTATGTGTTTTGGTTTCCAGTGATCAATTTTAAAGTCTTTAAGAAAAGTATGATTAAAAATCCAAACAGGAAAGGATAATGAAGATGTGGAAATCTTTTTTTTTATGATGACAATACAAAAATAAAAAGGTCTCCTCGACCCTTGGGATGTGTTGCAGAAAAGGTGAGAGGAAGTAAAGGTGGGGTAGGAGGGAGGGAGGGAAGGAGGAGAAACACTGGGATGGATGGAGGGAGGGCAAATAGAAGGGGATCCTTACTATGTGGATCCTTACTATGTGGATCTTTAGTATGTGGATCCTTACTATGTGGATCTTTAGTATGTGGATCCTTACTATGTGGATCCTTACTATGTGGATTCTTACTATGTGGATCTTTAGTATGTGGATCCTTACTATGTGGATTCTTACTATGTGGATCTTTAGTATGTGGATCCTTACTATGTGGATTCTTACTATGTGGATCTTTAGTATGTGGATCCTTACTATGTGGATCTTTAGTATGTGGATCCTTACTATGTGGATCCTTACTATGTGGATCCTTACTATGTGGATCCTTACTATGTGGATTCTTACTATGTGGATCTTTAGTATGTGGATCTTTAGTATGTGGATCTTTAGTATATGGATCCTTACTATGTGGATCTTTAGTATGTGGATCTTTAGTATGTGGATCCTTACTATGTGGATCTTTAGTATGTGGATCCTTACCATGTGGATCCTCATTATTTCATTCCTACCCACTATTGGACACTTTGAGCCTTAATTATTTCCTTTTAGAATAAGGTCGATGATGTCAGGCTTTACGTAGCGTTACGGGCTTCCTAACACCTGCTACTGAGCGACTTATCCTGCCTATTACATCTTAACACTTCATATCGATATCGTCTGCATCGACAAGAATGACAAATTTAGGCATAGTCTCAGAAAAACACAGTGCTACGGCCCTACATTCTACCCACAGCACTTCTTCATGACTAGCATCATATTGCAGCATTCATCCCCAGATACAGTCACACCTGCAGATGGATGGATGGCAGTTTTAGGCCGTGTTAGAGTGAGGGAAGTACGTGATGGCAACCAGTCCTGTAGGCGGCAGTTCCAGGATGGCTTCAAAGAGGTTGAGATAAGATTCCACTTCTCTCAGTCTTTATTCCTTCCAGCTCACGATTCCCACAGTACTTGTAATACACTGTATTTAGTGCTGTGCTCTGCTCCTTGTATTCATCCTCTTATCGCATATTATTCAGTATTTCCTTTCGAAAATTCGTATTCCCTATTACTCGTATTTCTTATTTACTTTATTCTTACTGTTAGTACTTATTACACTTATTGCAGTTTAATAGCCTTCTTCAGAGTTTTGAATCACAATGGGTATTTGTCGTCGATTGTTCCGGGGCCTAAGGATGGGACGCCGGGGAAAGATAAATGAAGAAATCGATCCAAAAGAAAAGGCGAAAAAAGAAGAGAAGCAAAAAGAACATGAGGAAAAGTTAAAGGAAAAAAATAAAAAGAAGGAGAGAAAAGAACAAGAGAAAAACGAAAAAGAGGAACAAGAAAAGGAGAATAAAAGCCCAAAGCGAAAAGGATGGTTTTGTAGACTTTTTAGAAGAAAGGGGAAGGCAGGCGAGAACAGGGAAAAGACAGAGGAAAAAGGAAGAGACGAGGAGTTGGAGAGAGAAAAGGAGGCAGCTACGGAGTCTGAGATGGACATTGAAAAGGAGTTAGTTAGACAGGAAGACCAGGAGGAGAAAGAGACACTCACCCAGGTCATAATGGCGGAACCCTCCAGGGTTGTAATGGATATACGGACACCAAAATTCGTTCTCTCATTAAAAGTAATCAGGGAGGAGGGGGAGGAGGAGGAACCCGCCAGAGTCATAAAGGATATACGGACACCAAAATTCGTTCCCTCATTAGAAGTAATCAGGGAGGAGGAGGAGGGGGAGGAGGAGTAGGAGGAGGAGGAGGAGGAGGAGGAGGAGGAACCCGCCAGAGTCGTAAAAGATATACGGACACCAAAATTCGTTCCCTCGTTAGAAGTGATCAGGGAGGAGGAGGAGGGGGAGGAGGAAGAAGAAGAGGAAGAGGAGGAGGAGGAGGAAGAGGAAGACGACGAAGAGGAAGAGGAGGAGGAAGAGGAAGACGACGAAGAGGAAGAGGAGGAGGAAGAGGAAGATGACGAAGAGGAAGAGGACGAGGAGGCTGGTGTGGCAGCAGAGGCAGCAAGGCCAGCACAGGACAGCCTGTTTTTGTTACGGGAGACAGTGCACAACCTTGGGGTGGGACGACCCTCTCATAATGAACCTACCAGGGTTAAAATTACGGGTCTCCCCAGAAACTGCCACCCCGGCTTGGTGCAACACGTACTTAGTGAATTTGGCGCAGTGACCGACGTGTGGGTTAGGCCGGACAAAACGTTTGGCTTTGTTACGTATACCGACTTGAGCGCCGCCGCCCTGGCCCTCAATACCTGGCCGGTGGTGGTGCAGGGAAGATGTGTGTGGATGGAGACGCTGGGGCGCGACCACCGGGAAGTTATAGTGCACGGCGTACCCAGTGATGCCCACAATATTGATATTCAACTATTTATGGAAAAACACTTCGGTGAAGTTATCTTAATCCAACGACCCGTCATCAACACGGTGCAGACGTATTATGCTGTCATCACTTTCAAAGAAGTTTATGCAGCCATCTGGGCCAAGTGCAAAGGGTACATTGATTTCTACAATGAACCTCTTTATATAGGGAAGTCCAATTACACAGATAAAATTAGCCTACGAACGGAGTTCATCAGGAGATCTAAAAAATGTGCTCACTGAGTGTACTTCAGAAATCGTCCCAAAATATGTACCCAGTGTGACTTGTTTATGAGTGGATCCAAATACTGCAGTCATGGAATGGCCCACTGAGTGTCTGCACAGGCTAGGCCAGCAGCGCCCTACTATTACTACCACTATTACAGGCGCTGCTTACCACTGCTATCACTACCACTATTAGAGGCGCTGCTTACCACTGCTATCACTACCACTATTAGAGGCGCTGCTTACCACTGCTATCACTACCACTATTACAGGCTCTGCTTACCACTGCTATCACTACCACTATTAGAGGCGCTGCTTACCACTGCTATCACTACCACTATTACAGGCCCTGCTTACCACTGCTATCACTACCACTATTACATGCCCTGCTTACCACTGCTATCACTACCACTATTACATGCCCTGCTTACCACTGCTATCACTACCACTATTACAGGCCCTGCTTACCACTGCTATCACTACCACTATTACAGGCCCTGCTTACCACTGCTATCGCTACCACTATTACGGGCCCTGCTTACCACTGCTATCACTACCACTATTACAGGCCCTGCTTACCACTGCTATCACTACCACTATTAGAGGCGCTGCTTACCACTGCTATCACTACCACTATTAGAGGCGCTGCTTATCATTGCTATCACTACCACTATTAGAGGCGCTGCTTATCATTGCTATCACTACCACTATTAGAGGCGCTGCTTACCACTGCTATCACTACCACTATTAGAGGCGCTGCTTACCACTGATATCACTACCACTATTACAGGCCCTGCTTACCACTGATATCACTACCACTATTAGAGGCGCTGCTTACAACTGATATCACTACCACTGTTACAAATACTGTCTACTTCATTCATTAAAAAAAAAAAAAAAAAACTCCCCCGTGGCAGCCACCTTGTCGTGGTGGGGGAGCTTAGGTGTCCTGGTGGTGCTGGCGGGGTGTGCCATGCCGGCCACCTCGCTACTGAGGGCACAACCAAGAGCTGCCAACGCCCTGGGGGGAGGGGGAAGGAATACTTCATCAGTCAACCCACTTGGCCTCCATGTCGTCCTGTCTCCTGCCATTTCACTGCCCTCCACCCAGCTCACACACACCCTCTCTCATATACCTCTCCACTCCATCTCTTCATTTCATCCTCGGCCTCCCCTTCCCTCTCCTCCCTTATATCTAATTCACACTCTCCTCATTAGTCTCTCACTCTCCAGTCTCTCCACATGGCTAAACCACCTCAGTGTATTTTTCCGAACGCTTTCAATCACATTCACATCCACACCACAACTCACCTTCACTTACTCATTTATCAGTCTCTCTCTCCATGTAACTCCATATGTATGCTCCTTTCAAATATCTCATTTCCGCTGCCCTCACACTTGACTTGTGTCCTTCCAGCAAGGCCCAGGCTTTGCTTCCATATCTTAGAGTTGGTATCCTTATACTGTCATTCAGTGACTTTTTTTTTTTTTTTTTTTTATACCTCCGTGCTCGCTATCCTGTTTCTTATCACTGCTTTCAAAGAACCAGCAGCCTTTCTTCCCTGTTGTATCCATTCAAGCACTTCATCCTCTAAACTTCCATCCTTACCCATCACACTACCCAAGTACAGTATAATCATTCAGAGACTGCTTATCCTTTATAAAGTGAACAGTTTCCCCCTGTGGCATTTCCACCTCCTTTTCCTTGTTTCCTGCTAAACCCATCAGTAGTAAGTTGTGGTCTCATATGTCTTTTGTTTGTTTCTCTTTGTCCATTGACACCTCTACAAATCTCTCATATATTATATGATTAACAAAGCAGTCTGACACTTTCTTTTATATATAATTTCTCTCCCATGTTGTGATCCCTCTACAGTTCTGATCACTATTTAATAAAATTAGGTTCTTTTATCCATCCATTCAAAATCTAATTTTCCACCTTCATCCAGCAGCTGTTCCAAGAAAACCCACACGAATACAGACGTCTGCTGTCGCTGTCAATGCCGCATTTTTTTTTTTTTCTGCTTTCTTTATTTTTGATTTCTTTCCTTATTTTTTCCAGCCATAGGGCTTATGTACCTCAGGTACTTTAATGAAAAAAAACAAAAATGCATTTCAGATAAAATCACTGCTTCCTGTTTTGTTTCTTGTTAATTCAGTTTTTGTACTCTTTTGTACAGTCATTATTATTCCTCCATCCTTTTTGTGTTTTCCTCTCACATTCTGTGGAAACATTTAAGAAAATACTTTGTGATATTTTTCCTAGTTTATTAAAGAAAATCACTTAGTTTTATTTTTTTTAGTTTTAGCTATTTGAGAGGAGCATGTGGAGTTACATGGAGAGGCAGACTGACAAATGAGGAAGTGAATGAACGTTGATTTGTGGATGTAGGTGTGATAGAAAGCGTTAGGGGAAATACATTGAGGTGGTTTGGCCATGTGGAGAGGATTGAGAGCGAGAGACTAACGAGAAGAGTGGATGTGAGTGAGGTGGAGGGGGGGAGAGGGATGGGGAGGCCGAGGATGAGATGGAGGGATGGGGTAGAGAGTTGTATGAGAGAGGGAGATGTGAGCTAGGGGGACAGGGTGACATGCAGGCGATTTGTTTGTGGCCACCCCTTACGGGATTAAGGCGTCTGGCAGTAGATAGTTTAGTTTCCATTGCACATAATAATGTTTTCATCCACCACGCGTTCTTCTCTTTTTATACTTATAAGACCTTGTACAATGCATTAATTAATTAAACCATTATGGTATGTTAGTTGACGTATCCCAGCATAACAGCACGATTAAACCCAGCCTAATGCAGGTCTCATTACGGATAGAGATGGGAGCCCGAGAATCTCTCCCTCATCATTGATTACAGTACCAACTTCAGTATAAGAAGCATTTCAAATGTATGAGTATGGAAGAGAAGTTGCACCCAATTTCATTAACTAAGTAGTTATTTCCTTGTACATGGGAAAAGAGGACAAAAAGTGTGTGGTAATCATAGGGGTATTTGTCTTGATGGTGCAATAGGAAAAGTGTATGGTAGGATACTTGTTGACAGAATCAGGGAAATAAGAGAGGAATTAGATGAAGAAGAACAGGAAGGTTTCAGGAAGAGAAGAGGTGTAGATCAGATATTCATCCTAAGGTGTTTTGTGGAAGGGTTTCTAGAGGTGGGAATGAAGTTGTATGCAGCCATCATGGATTTGGAGAAAGCATATGACAGAGTGGATAGACGAGGAATGTGGAAAATATTGACAAATTACGGAGTAAATGGAAAGCGTTGAATTCCGTGAGAAGTACTGTATGTTACGAGGGTGCTAGGGCTGCAGTACATATGGACAGTGAACTCAGTGAATTTTTCTATCTGAATGTTGGATTGACTCTGATGTGTCATGTCTCCATAGTTGTTCAGTCTGTACATGGATGGAGTTATAAAACAGATACAAGGTAGGGCAGTGGATGTTGGAGCGGCCCTAGTGAGTGACGGCAGCGTTTGGAAACTTCTTGTTCTGTTGTCTGCAGATGACACCGTATTGTTTAATGAAGAGGAAAGGGAACAGCAAGGTTTGGTGCGTGAGTCTGGGAGAGTTTGCAAGAAACGAAATCTAAACTCCAAAGGTGAATGTAGGGGAGAGTAAATAATAATAATAATAATAATAATAATCATAACTTTTATTTCGCTCAACGGCATATACAAAGATTAAAAAAGGAACATGTATAGCAATATACAAAGTATTATACCTGCTACTTAAACAGTCGCTTCATCCATTCACGTGGTATAGATCCACACACATAGGCAGAGCTGTGTCTGATTGAAGTGATGATGTAGTTGTCAGATTGCTCCACCCTACTCCTAATACTGTACGCGGAGTGTCGGCGGAGCACATCAAGACTGTTCATGCCATGCACGGTGAATGCCTGGGATGAACTACTCTATCTTGGCAGCCCCAGAAGCCTCTTAAGGATGTCGTTGTGACAAACCCTGAGTCTCTTCAGGGAGGCCACCTTGTACCGCGACCACAGCGAATTGCAGTAGAGTGAGTAGCAGTGGCTCCTGAATAATTCCAACTTCACCTCCACACTGCAGAAGGAGAATCTCCTCAGCAGTGTATTACCAATGACTGTTAGTTTAGCCTTTTGCTTCATTATATCATCATCATCAGTCATTTCCTTATTGATGACATGGCCTAAGTATGTGAATCTATCCACAAATTCAAGCGCACACCCATTGAGCCTGGCTGATGTCTGGTAATTCACCTTAGAGCGTGTCGGTGGTACCACCATGCACTCTGTCTTAGTGGTGTTATAGATAATATCATGGTTGGCAGCATACACCTCACACACACCAATGAGACCCTGCAGTGCATCCAGTGTAGGTGCCAACAGTACCATATCATCAGCATAGCTCAGTGAATTAATGCACTTATCATGTATGTAACATCCAGTCCCTGTATCACGAAGGGCAGCACTGAGATCGTCTGTGTACACATTGCATAGGTAGGGAGACAGTATCCCTCCCTGTCGAATACATTGGTTGACTTGAAGGGCAGTGAGGTGGCACCCCCCGATTTTACAGCAAATTCCTGTGTAGTATACCAGTACAGTAACAATTTAACCAAGTGCCCTGGTGCTCCCCTTATGAGAAGTTTATTGAAAAGCTTCCAGTAATTCACCCTATCAAAAGCCTTACTTGCATCAAGGAAACATAAATAGACAGGTGAACCCCTGGAAGTGTAGTACTGAATTAAAGTTGTGGTCTTCCAGAGAAATGAAATCACTGAATGCATACTGATGCTGGATGGTGAGGAAATGGATAATGTGTGTACATCTACGTATTTGGGTAGTGTGATGAGTAAGGATGGAAGTTTGGAGCATATAATACTTGAAAAGGTACAACAGGAAAGAAAGGTTGCTGGTTCATTAAAAGTAGTGATTAGAAATAAGGAAGCGAGCATTGGAATACGTCACTGTGTGATGGTGTTGTGATACCCACTCTAACGTTTGGAAGCGAAACTTGGACCTTGTTGAAAGGGCGCAGGTCAAGAGTGAGAGCAGTTGAAATTCATATCCAATAACTCAGATAACATGTGAGTTACATATTTGAGAGGAGCATGTGAAGTTACATGGAAAGACAGACCGATAAATGAGTACCTTGTAAGTGAAGAAGCATTGTGGTGTAGATGTGGTTGTGATAGAAAGCATTAGGATAAATAGACTGAGGTGGTTTGGCCATGTGGAGAGGATGGAGAGTGAGTGATTAACGAGGAGAATGTATGTGAGTGAGGTGAATTGGGGGGAGGGGAGGTTGGAAGACACCGAGGATGAGATGGAGTGGAGAGGTATATGAGAGAGGGGGGGTGTAAGTTATGGGGAGGGCATTGAAGTGGCAGGGGACAGCGGGACAGGGCGACATGGAGGTGATTTGTTTGTGACCACCTCGTGTGGGACTAATGCGTCTGGTTGTAGATAGATAGCAAGTAACATATTAATTCCAGTGTCCATTAGATGGATGCTATTCTGAAATAATATATTAATTCCAGTGTCCATTAGATGGATGCTATTCTGAAATAATATATTAATTCCAGTGTCCATTAGATGGATGCTATTCTGAAATAATATATTAATTCCAGTGTCCATTAGATGGATGTTATTCTGAAATAATATATTAATTCCAGTGTCCATTAGATGGATGTTATTCTGAAATATTAATTCCAGTGTCCATTAGATGGATGTTATTCTGAAATAATATATTAATTCCAGTGTCCATTAGATGGATGTTCTGAAATAATATATTAATTCCAGTGTCCATTAGATGGATGTTGTTCTAAAATAATATATTAATTCCAGTGTCCATTAGATGGATGTTGTTCTGAAATAATATATTAATTCCAGTGTCCATTAGATGGATGTTGTTCTGAAATAATATATTAATTCCAGTGTCCATTAGATGGATGTTGTTCTGAAATAATATATTAATTCCAGTGTCCATTAGATGGATGTTGTTCTGAAATAATATATTAATTCCAGTGTCCATTAGATGGATGTTGTTCTGAAATAATATATTAATTCCAGTGTCCATTAGATGGATGTTGTTCTGAAATAATATATTAATTCCAGTGTCCATTAGATGGATGTTGTTCTGAAATAATATATTAATTCCAGTGTCCATTAGATGGATGTTGTTCTGAAATAATATATTAATTCCAGTGTCCAGTAGATGGATGTTGTTCTGAAATAATATATTAATTCCAGTGTCCAGTAGATGGATGTTGTTCTGAAATAATATATTAATTCCAGTGTCCATTAGATGGATGTTGTTCTGAAATAATACCCTTAGTGGTCAGCATAATTTCTTATACAGTATAGCTAGTGTAAACAATATTTGGAATTTAAATGTTTTCTTCTTGCATGCACCTGTTAAACCTAAATACATAATTATATGATCATTTACTGACAAATTATCAAATTATGTTTTCAGCGGCGTATGTCATCTAACAGTAGAGGAAGTGACATTTAATACATTCTCAGCGTAAAGCATAATGTCATTCAACCAACCAATAAGCAAGGATGCCACCTGCTCTACTGTTGTCAAAAGTCATTCTGGTATGTAAACTTGCTGTCTGTATGCCTCATCATTAGTTCAGATAACATATGAAAAAATGTAAAAATTCTCAGAAATGACCTCACAAATAATTTATTTGTATGTTTATCTCACTTGTTACCTATTTACTCCCTGATGTCAAAGGCTTCAGAGGAACCCAAGTTTTTAATAATTTGTCGCGATAGACCAGAGATACTCTTATAATGAAAACATCTTGCAAAGCAAATTCTGAGGAATCAGGCTTCAAAGTACAGCATTTTGTTTCACATTCAGGACTGTTGTACAGAAATGTCTTTTTTAAAAACATTTAGACATTTTGTTTTTGGTTCTGTTGCTTTTTGCAATTTAAAAATCAGTTTAGAAGTAATAGTTATGACAATTCTGTTGCAGCTGTTTGGTGACATTTTCTTGTTGCAGTGGGTGACCATAACAAGTAAAAAATACTGTGCTTTAAAAGCGCTATGCCAACAGAAATCCACAGATCTCTGATGAACAGATTTTCAGAGTTCCTTTTCACTCTTAGCAAGCAACACAGCATCATCTGCACACATCATAATTTAGTGCCCTTCACCGTTCACTCTTAGTCCCATCCCTCTCTCCCTGACTCAGGTTTTAGCCTCACTCATAAGTTCTTTCACACACATGTTGAATAGTCATGGTGACAACAGTTATTCCAACACTGATATTGTAATATTGTACCTATCCAGACAACAACCTACTTTTACTTATGCTTTGTCACCATCTTAGAAAAAAAAATATATTTATACCATTCAACAGGTTTCCATTCATGCAACACAATAGCTCGTTCTGTCGTCCACAGTCATCTTGTTTTCCCTGCCATACAGTGTTACCTGGTCCATTAATGCCATGAAGTGTGTACAATCATTCGTGCACTCTTTGTCTCTGCAAGTATTTAATCCACACACCCACACCCTCGCCTAAGACTCCATACTTGTCATTCACTACTTAGGATAAATGAATTGAGAGTAAATGGCTTTGGAAGAGTAGTGGGGTGCATACAGAGAGTGTTTGGGTGGGACTTCTTGTGTATTGTGTAGTGAGGTTGGCATCCATTCATCTGTCCATCCATCATCCAACCCATTTTTTGACTCTTCAGGAGTGTAAGGGCCTGGGTCTAGGCAACTTATTTCGAGCATTAGCACAAGAGTGACCAGTTGCTCTTCCCAGAGTGGGATTTTGTGAGTAAGAAACCCCAACCACCCCACAAGTGTAAGCACTGATGGGCCACATCCAACTGGAGTCCCACTAGACCGCCAGGGATCATGAAATGAGAGGGAGGGAGAGAGAGAGAGAGCAGTTGTTGGGTTGGACCGAAACATGTACACTGACACCAAAAACTATCGGTGCATTGTGGGTCCGATGACATCCGGAATGATTCAATCACTTGGCAGTGACAGCCCGTTAATACCTGTATATATTATAACAATTACTGCCATTCCCTACTCATTATGGAGGACACAAGAGGTATTTGAAATAGCATTCATCTGTCGTCTGGGATACCTGCGTGTGGGAGGACAGAACCGCAATTTCCACTTACCTTTGTTCCATGTGTCATAATATTTAACACATATTCTGCACAGATACTTTTTGGTGCGAGTGTACATGTCAGTGCTGTTCTGATAACAGGTTGTTGTTAGACACTAAGTGTTTTGTAGATCTGATGTGATCATCATAAATTTGACAATTTTTTTTTTTTTTTTTTTTAAATTAATAGAATAGATTCATTGTCCCGAGTATGAGCCTGAACAGAGATCAGAATCGTGATCTGACCATCCTACTGTTTGTACACAATGACAAACCAGGTCTTTGTTCACCCCCGCTGATCACGATGGCTTTGCTGGCATATCAGCGAAGTGATGCTTGTTAGGCCAGGGTGAGCAGGAGCGATTACTCCCTTCACACCATCTGCTGTGGAAACAATCATCATTCATTCATTGCCAGACGCCATGTATCCCAGACGGGGTGGCCAATGGCTTAGAGTTAATTGTTTTACAGGGAGAGGCACTAATCCTCCACCAACCCCACTTGACACGTAGGGATGCCAACAGCATCTGGTGTTCCCAGGCGGTCACCCATCCAAGTACTAACCAGACCCAACGAAACAAAAGCAATCAAAATACTGGATGCCATGTATGGTGCTGGCTAACAGTGACTGCTGAATTAAAGTAAAAACATCATGGACTCTGTTGTTTACCCAAGACTACCTCCTACAGAACTTCAGTCATGTCTGAAAAATAGTGAAACTAGTTTTGAGCCTGTACTTGATGTTGACAATAACCTTGTTTTATCATTTTTGCTAATATCCTATAATGCTTTCATGCTACGGTAAATTTATCACAGACGAAACAAAATATCACCGAGAGAATGTAACTACGCCCAAGATTCGCAGTGGTGAATGATTTTCCATTTGTGACGAAAGTTTGTCTTGGTATTTTTTCAAATCCCAGCATGATCGCTTTGCTGGCATGTGGACTGATAGTGGAATAACCATGATTGCCAAACAGAAGGCAAGCAGTGCATTTAACATTGGTGATGATAGCTTGCTAGGGTAAGGTGAATGCAGCCCAGGACAGGATGTGGATGATTCAATTAAGCAAGCATAAACTAAATTACTGAAATTGTTTACATTGGATAATATCTTTGCATTTAATATTTCATAGTATTATTTGTAATTTACTGGAAATAATAAGTTAGTTGTTTACTCTCAGATCTTGTAAACTAGTAACAGAGCTTCAGGCCCAAACAACTTGTTGTTGTTGTTGCCCTACTAGACTCATCTGAATGTGATTGTGGTGAACTAGACTGAAGTTGCCTTTCTCTTGCAGTCTGTCATCCTCCTGTCAGTGGATAAGAAAGGAGTCAAGGGACATTTGTTCAACCCATATTGGTGCCAGCACATGAAGGCATATCTCTCAGCAGCCTTAAGGGGCACTATATATGGGAATGGCTGCTGATGGATTCCCCAGATTTATACCACTAGCTTAGACACTGGTGAAGGACTAAGATGATATGGCACCTAAGACATGTTTTCTTCTCAGAAATATATAATCAGTCTAGTGCAGCTATGATATTGGAGTAATTATACCAGCAGTTGTAAGGTTGTTTTGGGAGATACACCTTCAGTCCCTTATTCTCTATCCTTTTTTTTTTTTTTTTTTTTTTTTTTGTGAGGAAGAAGGAACCAAAGGCAACGAGCCTGCAAAACTATTCCTTCCAAGAGACAAACAAAATATAAGAGAGCCAAATTCAAGATCCGATCATTTCCAGATGCCTGGACACACTGCGTTTGAAAAACTGGAGATCATAGGAAGTAGGAAATACAGACAAAGGGAGACAGTTCCAGAGTTGACCTGTTGCCTAAATGAAGGACTGGGAGTAACGGTTAACTCTTGCATTAGAGAGTTGGACTGAAAAGGGATGAGAGTTTTCTGCTAGACGGGTGCTACGCGCCCGTCGTAGGGGTGGAGGAATGCATGCAGACAGTTCAGAGGAGCAGTGACCATTGAAGTAGCGATAGAAAAGAGATAAAGATGCAACAGTGCGGCAAAGAGACAAAGGTTGAAGGGAGTCAGTAAGAGGAGGAGAGTTAATGAGGCGAAAAGCCTTTGACTCCACCCTATTGAGAAGAGCTGTATGTGGGGAGCATCCCCACACATGAGAGTTGTACTCTACACAGGGGCGGATAAAACCCCTGTATAGAGTCAACAATTGTGCAGGGGTAAAGAAGGAACGGAGTCGGCTTAGCACACTCAATCTCTTGGAAGCAGATTTTACAAGAGATGTAATATGATCTTTCCAAGACAAGTCCCGAGTAAATGAAACCCCAAGCATGTTCAAGGATGATGCAGGATTAAGCTGAATATTATCAAACATTAGTGGGTATACCTGTGGAAGATTTTGTCGGGTTGATAGGTGCAAAAACTGAGTCTTTGATGCATTAAAAACAACAAGATTATTTTTACCCCAGTTAGAGATATGAGCCAAGTCAGACATTAGGTGTGCCATAGCCTCATCCCTTGTTTGTTGAAGTAACTGCTGAGATGGACGTTGCGGGAACCGAATGGAAAGGTGAAGGGTGGATTCATCAGCGTATGAGTGGATAGGGTTAGATGTACAGCTTAGAAGGTCATTGATGAATAAAAGGAAGAGAGTTGGTGATACGACAGAGCCCTGAGGAACACCACTGTTGATAGATCTAGGAGAAGAACGATGGCCGTCTACAACAGCGGCTATAGAACGACCAGAAAGGAAGCTAGAGATGAAGGCACAGATAGAAGGATAGAAACCGTAAAAGGGCAGTTTGGAAATTAAAGATTTATGCCAGACTCGATCGAAAGCCTTAGAGATGTCAAGTGCAATGGCAAAGCTTTCGCCAAAGACCCCAAAGGAGGATGACCAGGAGTCTGAAAGGTAGGTGAGAAGATCGCCGGTGGAGCGTCCCTGACGGAACCCATACTGACCTAAAGGGACTGCAAGTCAGGCCATAACTTCTCCCCAGTAAAGTTTATCCCAAGTTTTTGCATCTGAACAGTTTATTACACTTGTTACCAAGACATGAGGTGATGTTGCCTTCATGTCTTGCATATTATTATTTTTCCTATAAGCGCTATACTGTAGCTAATGTGTTGAAGTAGTATGGATGTATGTAATGCATCAGGAAAGAAGTGTTAACAAAGAGTGTAAAAAGGTAAAGTTAAAGGAAGACTGAGGAGAGGAAAACAAGAATGCGGTGGAGAGTTACCATGGAGGAATATTTGAGAGAATGTGGGATGATGGAATGGTGATGTGATAGTCTTGGTGGTATGGGTAAGGTGACCAGAGTCCCTTTTTAAACTGACAAAAATCTCCCGCTTTTTGAACAAATTATCTTAAATGTCCCGCTTTTAGAAAATTACTACAGTAGATATAAAATGACCTTTTATGAAATTATGATGAATTTGTAGAATTATGCCTAATCCAAACCAAATGAAATACCGAATTGTTAATATATGTAATACTAACCGGTAACTTTGGTCGGCCCACTCACCGTACCGTACGGTATGTTCGCATTGTTCGTTTGAGACGTTAGTGTTTGATTAGGAGCCTCACGGTGGGGTGCAACGCTATATATATATATATATATATATATATATATATATATATATATATATATAATACACACACATATGTCCCGCTTTTAGCTCCGGTAAATCTGGTCACCGTAGGTATTGGAGGAGTGTATTGGAAGTGGTATGAAGTGCCATGATGGAATTGTGATGTATTGTGATAGTCTTGGTGGTATTGGAGGAGTGTATGAGAAGTGGTATGAAATGGCATGATGGAATGGTGATGTGATAGTCCTGACAGTAATTTTGTTTAAGCTATCTTGCATGAACTGTGGGTTAGGCATTTGGCATTAGAAAGAAGGCTAGATATCCCTGGTTAACACCGAATGTACAGCAATTCATCCATGTAAATCAGGGGTGTGCTCAAAATAACACAACTTTTGACATAGCTACAACTGGTACAGGTACTGTGAATCGGGAGAAACTAGCATATCGGCTTTTCAGGTGACTAGCAGTGGAGACTTGTAGCATAAAAGGCAACATATAAGTGAACTGCTGTATGGCAAAATAAGTTTACTTTTTATACACAGGCCTGTGAAAATCATCCATTTGGTGAACAAGGGACCATTGAGGAAGGCATGTTGCAGATAGGCCAGGACAAGGTGCAGTTGGAGTGTGGTGTCACTGTGCTAGTTTGTACTGTACTCTGCTTTCTTTACGTTTACTAGGGGGGGCGCGGTAGCACAGTGGTAGCGCGCTGGACTTGTGATCGGGGGATTGCAAGTTCGACCGTGGTAGCGCGCTGGACTTGTGATCGGGGGATTGCAAGTTCGAGCCTCGCCCGGGCTGCCGTGCCGGGAGGGGTAGCTCCCTCTGTAACCCTAGCGGGGCTATATAGTCCAATACAGGGCTTAGCTCGGGGGAACTCCATTTCTCCCATTTTTTTACGTTTACTAGTAGGTAAAAGAATTTAATGCCTGCAATATTTTGTTTCTGTACAGTGCCTAAATTAGGGTTCCCTGTCTCCTAATCACTGTGGTCAAAATCACATTGATGTTGGTTAACTACATTACCCAGACACTTAAAATACCCTTGGAGTGAACACTGCCACTCATCAGAGCATCCATGTAAGCCAGACTTACCAGTGGAACTTGCATGTCAATTGCTTCTGAATCTCTTCATCTGGAGTTTACCTATAGAATGTGGACTCATAATTTGGGAAAAATTTCTTTCAGGGGGAAATTTGGGCATTCTCTGGAGGTTGTTTTGTGTATTGTGATAAAAAGTAAAACAGGGAAAATTTATTTGAACATGTTATGGTAAGTGTTTTTAGGTCGACTCCTCGCCCTAAAAACACTAGCGACTGAGCGGGGTCCTCATTCCGGACCGGAAGTAAAGCACCAACAAAGGAACAGGACATAAAAACTAGGCAGTATACCTTAACACATCTATTGCCTTAATTCTAAAACCGTAGGGCCTCCTGCCCTGGATGTGGCAGAGGGTATTGACCCCTCATGGCGCACTGTAGGGCCTCCTGACCTGGATGTGGCGGAGGGTATTGACCCCTTGTGGCGCACTGTAGGGCCTCCTGCCCTGGATGTGGTGGAGGGTATTGACCCCTCATGGCACACTAAAGGGTCTCTTGCCCTAGATGTGGTGGAGGGCACTGACACCTCGTGGCACACTGTAGGGCCTCTTGCCCTAGACGTGGCAGAGGGTGCTGGAACCTCGTGGCACACTGAAGGGCCTCCTGCCCTAGCTGTGGTGGAGGGTACTGACACCTCATGGCACACTGAAGGGCCTCTTGCCCTAGACGTGGCGGAGGGTATGGACATCTCGTGGCGCACTAAAGGGCCTCCTGCCCTTGAGGGGGTAACTATGGCCGTCGCCAAAACGTTACTTGGGACTGAACAAGATTCAGTCCCACCTCACTGCTGGCGATGGTTGTCCCGCCCGCAAGGTCGTTGCCGATCCTTGTTCACCTGGTGTCGGGGCAGTTGCGGGGAAAAGGGGCGCAAGTCAGTAGTGGGCGGGTGACCCTCTTGCCCTGGGTCATTAGCCCCCCCGTTGTGTCTTCCTAGGGTGGTGGTGTGGTGGTGGCCCGGTGGTGGGGTGGGGGGTGGCGGGGTGGGTGGTCCGGCGGCGGGCATTTTACCACAGTCTTCATCAAAAAAAGTCACGACCTCGTGACTGCAGGTGGTAGGTGGTGGAGGTGGACGTCTTATGGGCCAGGGTGAGGTGTTGTAGGAGGTTTGCCCAGTGGTGGGATATGTTGTTCGGCTCCCGATGGGGGTTGAGAGAGAGACGGATGGAGGATGGATGGTCTGTCTGGCGTAGGAGGCGGAGAAGGTGGGGTGTCCCCCGGATCCTGATGGGTGGGCGGTCGTGGAGGCGCCATAGCACGCTCTCAATTTTCATCGCTGGAAGTTTCCACGATGCCTGATGAAGGGGGAGGGTAATGGGGGTGATGTTTGGGGTGTGGGTGGCATGTGTTGGGGAATGGGGAGCAGGATGGGGGGGAGATGGAGGTGTGGGGGTGTATGTAGATGGTGAGCAGAAGATGCGTCGTGATCTGGTGGTCGTGGGGTGAGGGTGGGCGTCGGCGGTGATGGTGGTTGGGCACGTGGGGAGTTGGTGGGTGATGTGTTGCGTGGGGCGGTGCGTGGTGGGGTGCGGGTGGGGTGTGGTGGGAGTTGTGGTGGTACGGTGGTGGTGGTTGTTTCTGCGGCGGTGAAGGTGGGAGTTGGTGATGGGTGGTGTGGTGCGGTGTTGGTGGTGGGCGTAGCGGGCGGTGATTGGGAGTGGTGGGTTGGAGGAGGTGGGGTAGCTGGAGGAGATGCAGGCAGAGGTGAAGTTGAGGGTGGGGTGGGGGAGGTGAGCGAGGAAAGAGAGGCAGGTGAGAGTGAGGAGGAGGATGGTGTGATAGGGAAGGCGAATGAGTTGGCTGTGTTGGCGGAGAAAATGAGTGGCGGGGAAGTGATGGTGGTGGGTGGTGAGGGGTGGTAGGTGGGAGGGAGTAGATGGGAGGAGGTGGTTTTGGGAAGTAGGTGAGGGAAGATGAGGTAAGGGTTCTAGGAGGTCTGTGAAGGGGGAGGCAGGCTTTGTGTTGGGGAGAAATAGGCAGGGGGGAGGCGGTAGTAGTGGAGAAAGTGGTGTGTGAGGTGGGAAGGTTAGGAATAGGGGAGGGGAAAATAGAAGAGACAGTGAGAGGAGAGGAAAAGGAAAGATGATGTTTCCACCTGTCGTAGACTGGGGGAGATGTGAGGTGGCCCCCGTCATTACAGCGGGACGCGGGGGCAGTGGGGGGGCGCCTTCTGTGCTTTCCTTGTCCCGCTTTCCTGCTTTGAGGCTTGGGCCAATCGGCGCATGGTGGGGAGGCCTGTAGGCGCTCTTGTGTTGCTCTGCTGTGCTGGGCAGCTTTCAGCTGTTCATGAATGTCGTGGATTGGGCACTCAGGGCAGCAAGGAGAAAATTCCCAAGGATTTACAGGGATGAGATCCGTGGGGAATTGCTTGATGTCACCGATGCGTTTGGGGGAGGAGTGGAAGGCTAGAAGGCGCCTTATTAGGTTGATTTCTTTATCCAGGTCTCCCGTCGGTTCATGTATTGTGAAGTGGTCTTTAATGAAACCAGGGAGGGTCCTGAGGAGTTTGTGGGATGTGAGTTGTTCCCGGGTTTTTGCGTCTGTGCCCGGGTACGCAGCGGTGACGAGCTGCCTAGCCTGGATGAAGGTGTCATCGAAGCTTCCGTCGTATGTGAGGGCGTCTAGTTGCTATAAGGCTACAACTGTGCCCAGAGATGGCGTCACTGCCTGTTTCACAATTTGTTTGAATTGATCCCATTTCAGTCTCGGGACGATTTTCGGAATGACAGTGGCGATTATTTTACCCAGGTTAGGTAATGTGACCGCAATTTTTTCCTTGTCCGAGTCAAATCCTATGTCTAAGAGGGGTTTAATCATATCTAAATATACATCAATGTCACATTGGTCCGGGTTGAATATCGGCAATTGAATGTGCGGTTTGGCTGCCATTGTGCAAGTTTCCTTTTTTGTTCCTCCGTGCTTTTACTCGGATCCAGAACCACCGCTTGCCACCAGTGTTATGGTGAGTGTTTTTAGGTCGACTCCGCGTCCTAAAAACACTAACGACTGAGCGGGGTCCTCGTTCCGGACCGGAAGTAAAGCACCAACAAAGGAACAGGACATAAAAACTAGGCAGTATACCTTAAAACATCTATTGCCTTAATTCTAAAACAGTTACAATACGATATAGAGTCATATTTGAGATACAGGATACAGGGACACAGAGTTAGGCTTTGATAGCACAAGATACAGTTGTACTCAACACACGATATGATGCATGTATACCAATGTCTTTAGTTATGTAGGTGTAGATGACTGTCTTTCATTTAAACCCAAAATATATATACTCACAATAACAAGGGGAATACACAAGGTTAAGAGTCTGGGGGAGGAATATTACTATAATGAAGTCAGGGTGCGGATCACGACACTCGGCTCAGTTAACTAGTTGCGGCGACACTCTACACGGTTTTTTGGTTCTCCCGCACACCCTGATCGTCATTCACAATTACGGGAAGTTCCTTTATTCTGGGCGGGTGATATTACTCTACTTATTATTATTAAATATTTCCACTTTATTGGACATGTGAGTCTGTCGGGTTAAATAACATTAGCCACTGGTTTTATATGGATCACACTCTGTCACTGTTCACTGTTCCTCCTCTTCGGGTTTATTTAGGTCTAAGGGGCGTCACTGATTTACCCGTGTTTCCTGGGTTAATTCACTCTGTCACTGTTCGAGGGGGAGGACCTCAGGGGGACTCTACCTGTAATGAGCAACACACTACCCGCAGGGGAGTCACTGCCCGGGTCCGGGCCGTCGGTGAGTCACAGGGAGGCCCTCCTACCTGGGGGCCTTGACCTGAAGGGAGACCCTTACCTCAGGGTCTCGTCCGTGGGGTGCAGGGAGGCCCGCCTGTCTGGGGGTCTCGACCTGAGAGGTGGCCCTCAGGGCTGGGGCCAAACAGCTGGAGGAGGCGGGTCTGGCGTCGGCGGCTCCACGGGGTGAGGGGGTCAGGGTTACCCTCGCCTGTAGTCTGCTGGGCTCGCCTGGGGGTCATGGGGCTGCGATTGTCTGCCAGGGGACGTGCCGTCAGGGTTGGACTGCGGCCTCGTCTCCTGCTGGTGCCTGCGGAAGACAGAGATCTCCCAGGAGTGGGAGGCAGGTCCGGTCTCGGACTTTGCCTCCACTCTGGTGACACCTCCGGGGCAACTCTACCGGGTGGTGTCGAGCAGTTCCCGCAGGGGAACGCGATAGGTGGAGTGTACACGGAGACCGTGTCCTCTCCTACATACAAGAAGGGAAACACAGAGGCGACTCTCTCTCCTGGGTCTGTCACAGCCATGGCTTCAGGTCTCTTTACCCTGGGACCCACTTTTCGCTTTCTACTAGGGCCTCCTGCCCTTGGAGTGGCGGAGGGTACTGGAACCTCGTGGCACACTGAAGGGCCTCCTGCCCTTGGAGTGGCGGAGGGTACTGGAACCTCGTGGCACACTAAAGGGCCTCCTGCCCTTGGAGTGGTGGAGGGTATTGACCCCTCGTGGCGCACTGTAGGGCCTCCTGCCCTGGATGTGGCGGAGGGTATTGACCCCTCGTGGCGCACTGTAGGGCCTCCTGCCCTGGATGTGGTGGAGGGTATTGACCCCTCGTGGCGCACTAAAGGGCCTCTTGCCCTAGACGTGATGGAGGATACTGGAACCTCGTGGCACACTGAAGGGCCTCTTGCCCTAGATGTGGCGGAGGGCACTGACACCTCGTGGCACACTGTAGGGCCTCTTGCCCTAGACGTGGCGGAGGTTGCTGGAACCTCGTGGCACACTGAAGGGCCTCCTGCCCTAGCTGTGGCGGAGGGTACTGACACCTCGTGGCACACTGAAGGGCCTCTTGCCCTAGACGTGGCGGAGGGTATGGACATATCGTGGCGCACTGAAGGGCCTCCTGCCCTTGAGGGGGTAACTATGGCCGTCGCCAAAACGTTACTTGGGACTGAACAAGATTCAGTCCCACCCCACTGCTGACGATGTTTTTTTTTTTTTTTTTTTTTTTTCCTGGCCTATCAACCATTGGGGCCGAAGCCCCTGGTTATTAAGGCCGGACATGTATATGTATATACATTTAAACATATATACATATATATATACATACACACACACACACACACACACACACACACACACACACACACTTCCATGCATTCATACAGACACACTTTCATGCAAACGTACATATATATATATATATATATATATATATATATATATATATATATATATATATATATATATAATATTAATATTATTTATTTTTTGTATTTTTATTTTTTTAAATTTTTTCTTGGTGTTATATTTTTTATACCTTATAAAGAAAAACTAATCTAAAGACCCTAAAACTAATCACCTAACAGACAAATCGCTAACCTATACTAAATCCTACAGAGACAAATAGCTAGGCTTAAAGTAATGATAAAAATACCTCGACTAACAGAGCACCATCGACTGCAGATATGTAATGCCTTTCTACATGACATACCTGCACTCATCACCTGGTGACTGTCAGTCGAGGCACAACCTAATATAGGGGACATCGATATATGAAAGGGAACCAAACGAGTCAGGAACATTTCCATATACGTCAGCTGTCGGCCCTAATTAGAATAACTTAAGCAGGATAGTATAATGTATTTACATAATTTATACAATAAGTGAAGAACCTCTCCCAGCAGACCACCATCGACTGCAAGTGCCCAATACCTTCCTATATTGCACACTTGCACTCATCAGCTTATGACTGTCAGGCGAGGAACTTGGCTTAATGTAGGGGACATCTTTATTAGAAATAGATCAGTGGGAGGAGGAACTATTTAAAATATGTCAACTGTCAACCCTAATTAATATTACAATATATACATATTTACCGTTGATAAATACCATAACCACACAGTAAAAAAGTCACATCACTTTGATCAGTCCGGTCTCTCTCAAGAAAGCCATCAATTTATCAGTCATAACAATGTCCCCATCACCCAGGATAGTGGACAGGGTGAAGGGGACGTCTGCTGCACCGCAGTAATTTATAAGTGAAGCACGTTCACGAATAAATCGCCGACAGCGCAGGATGATATGACTGATAGATAACACCGCATCACAGATGTCACAGTGCGGTGGGAAGCGTCTTTCCATATTTTTTTTTTTTTTATGTGTCCGACTCTGGGCAAAGGCTTCAGGGCCTATATCTCAGGGGCAGTAGCCTATCCCAAGGCCCAGTAGTCCTCCTACACCTCCACATATAAGGTTTCATATGTGTTAAAATGGTGGGATTGAGCCGTAACCGTGCCAACACTTTTTCTTCCAGGCGACTGGGGCGGTTGGCGGTGTCCCAGTAGACCAGGTACGGCTTACAGGTCGGAATATTTAGTCTAGTCCACTGACCTTGCCACAGAAGATTTATTGATTTCTTTCCGAGAGAGAGACTCGACCGTAGATCACGAGGAACGTCCCAAGTCTCCTCGAGCTCTACAGCCGACTTTGCAAGTAAGTCAGCCTGCTCATTGCCGTAGATACGACAATGACCAGGCACCCAGATCAGCGTGAATGACTTGTTGCATGAATGCAACTTATTAACGATGCGGCCTTGGATCTCGTGAGAGTCCGTAGTACAAGATGCAATTGCCTGAAGGGCTGATTTTGAATCTGAAAATATGACAAATGAGTCATGCTGAGAATTGAGCGCATAGTCTATGGCTTTGTCAATAGCAAAAAATTCGGAAGTAAACACAGATGTATGACTCGGTAACCGATACCTAAGTGCACATTCAGTCGACCACACACTTGCACCCACACATTCACTCGACTTGGAGCCGTCGGTGTACAATTGATGGGACCCCAAGTGACGAACAATGATGTTACGAAACAAGTGGTGGACCTCCGCCTCCGGCGCCTTGGCCTTTGGTGCTGGGAGCCATGAGACATCCACTGTAAAGCCGGGTGGCTCCCAAGGCGCTATCTTTTTAATCCGTCACGTCCCGAGGTTTTCCGCACCTCCGACATCCCCCAGTCCCGAGGTATTTTCGAAAAAAAAAATTTTTGGCTAAAACCTTCGCTTTTGGTGAGAAACATCGAAAATTCATAGAGAAATCGTTCACCTGAAGTTTAAAGTACCCAATCCAGGTAGGAGTTCCTCCTTACCTGACTAGGTTTTCTAACATGCTGGCATGAAAGAAAACGAGTTCTATGGGAGGGTAACTATTTTATCCACTCATAAACGGTATTTATTTATTTACTTGGTACGAATGTATATGTAGTATGAGAGTATATTGGTTTTCAAACAGTAATAAAGGCATTATAAGCATTGTTTCACTCACTAACTAATCACCATACCTGACCTTTTTTTGCCACATTAACTGATCATTATTTCTGGCTGTTTCTTCTTCTAATGGTATGTAAACATTGTCCTCCACATTGTCATTAATTGGGGAATCACTTTGGCCCTGAATATCTTTACTAGCCAGGTCACTGGTAACAGGTCCTTTGCCAAGACAATGGCGTGAGGGGGGGAGGGGGGAGGTTATGCAGTGTAAGGCATTGTCCCTGCTTGGCATCTTGTAGAGGAATAGAGGAAGGTGTCCCGTGTATACATACGAAAAATGACGTGCGAAAATTGAAAATTGTGCAAATTAGGGACCTTGCAATTGCACGACGTACCGGTACGTCGCCGGGACTGGCAAATGCAAACCGTTACAACGTACCCATACGTTGACGGGACAGGGCGGGTTAAACACCAACTTGTCACAGTCACTGGGGTCCACACCAAGCTCCTGAGTCAGTAAGTGGAGGCGAACGGCAAGTGGCCGACACACCCCCCAGCAGAAGGTGGTGGTATTGACGCTGGGAGGTACAGGCCACATTGCCGATATTACTTTTCCTAAACGTCCTTATGCCGTAGGACAAGGCCAGGTGGTCATGACAAATACGGAGGGGAGGCACATTCGCCTCCACTTCCATACGAGCCACACGGGTACACCGGACGGCTCCAAGACACATTCGCAAACATTTATTCTGTAGCACATCCAAT
>NW_027644030.1:0-4995 GCF_032717465.1 Coenobita brevimanus
GCTCCCAACTCACACCCCCCTCTCTCATATACCTCTCCACCCCACCCCTCCATCTCATCCTCGGCCTCCCCCTCCCTCTTCCCCCCTCCACCTCACTCACATACACTCTCTTCGTCAGTCTTTCACCCTCCATTCTCTCCACATTTGGAGAAATACCAGTTCAAAAAGACAAATTAATTAATTTAGAAATAACAGGAACTAAAACAATTACAGTTAGATTAATAACTTTTATATGGATGTCATCGAACCTTGGAGTAGAATCTTTTAATGCTTTGATTATAAAAACAATTTCATCCGGCGTAGTGTCTGAATGCAGAGAATCCAGTTAATTGTTCGATAAATAATACATAGGAGACACATCACATCTAGGTAATATTTCTGACAGTTTATGTCCAGTGGTTGAAAAGTGGGTATTAATGTAATTACTGATTATGTTGGAATCAGTGGTTTGACTATCTCCGATGTTTAAGGATTCTATGGTGGGCTTACTGTCACCCATCCCATTGATAATTTCATTAATAAGCTTCCAGGTTCCCTTGCTATTACCAGCGTTAGCACTGAATTTCAGGTTATAATAATTCTTTTTAGAGGCACTTATCATATTGTTAACCCTGTTTCTAATTTCTTTATATTGTCTGCCAAATGAAATGGGCTTTTGAAAGTATTTCTTAGATAATTTATGCCTTTCTCTTATTAATTGTAACAGCTCAGCAGTTATCCAAGGCTTGTTTACTTGTTTATCCCTGATTTTCACGGTTTTGATGGGAATCATTTTATCAATAACCCCAGTTATAGCATCTGAAACTGAATTATATGAGGTATCAGGGTTATTATCAATTGTTACTAAGTCAATTGCTTCCTGCATAGCCTGACAGAGATTGCTTCCTGCATAGCCTGACAGAGATTATCTTGGTCCACATTATTATAATTTCGATAAGAAAGGGTAATCTCCTTTGTACATGGAGATCCAACCTTAAAAAGAAGGAATGGGGCAAAGTGATCGGTTACGTCTGTTAAAAGAATACCACCACTAAAAACAATGTCTACAGTATGTTGTCAGTCCATATGCGGTCAATGACAGTTTCGCTCTGCTTATTAACTCTTGTTGGCTTTTTAATACAAGGACAGTAGCTGTAGCTGATAAGAAGATCTATATACGCTTTTATGTTCTTATCAGAACTATTTAACATATTAATATTAAAATCACCCATCAATATGCAGTGTTTTTCCTGTACGAGATATACTTTCAAGAAGAGTTTCAAACGTATTTAAAAATGAACAAATGTTTGCATTAGGCCTACGATATATTAAACGGAAGAGTACAGTGTTCTGCAAGTAAACAGTTTCAATGAACAAGGATTCTATATGATCACTCATCAGACACATAACCCTCAAAGTGTGACGAGATTTCATTTTTAACCTACATACATAACCCCCGTCCATAATGGTTCCTGTTATTGGCATATAGCTTATAGCCATTCAATCCGTACGAATTCTTAGTGTCACTGGAAAGACGTGTTTCACAAAAGGACATAATATTTATTGAGTATTGATGTGATATTAGTCCGGAATGCACGAGGAAATTTTCTAAATTATTAGGAATGCTAGCTATGTTGTACAAGAGAATCTTAGGTTGTTTTCTACTTTTCAGTAGGTCTTCAAAAGCACTTTGCATATAATACTCTGTGTGAGGTACTGAGACTGTATATGTTGCAGTAGTTGTGTGTGTGTGTGTGTGATGCTAATGGTGACAATTGTTATAAAAGAATGAATGTACTGTAGTTATAATAATGACAGTAGTGGAAGTTGTGTTTATGATGGTGATTGCGAAATTGTTGTGATGAAGGTCTGAATTAGGATGGGCTGTGTTGGATGTGGTGATTGTCATGACGGACATAATGACTGTAGTACCAGCTGTGTTGGTGGTAGAGGTTGCAGTTGTAACAGTAAAATAGAAAAATGATGAATGTTGTGGTGATTTTGATGCTTGTAGTGCTAGTAATCTTGACGATGGTGATGAAATGAATGGTGTGGTAGAGGAAAAATGTTATCAGGAACTATCACCATCACCATACCGCGTATGCCAATGACACCAACAAACCAACCAACTTGACTAAGAGTAAACCCTGCCTAATCAATCACTCTCCAGGATATATTATGTAATTTTTAGTCTGTACATGGCCGTAAAATGGTCAGAGATGAAGAACTGGTCAGCAGGAACAGCTTTGTTTTTACAGTGGCAGTGTGAGTGTAAGAGGCAGGTAATGATAGTTTGATTCCATACCTGAAGGAACGAGTACGTCATTGTGCAAGGGAGTAGCTGAGCCACACTAAAATATCATTAAGTTTCCTGTCTGCTGGGATGTTTATTAGAAGTAGACTGGGAGAGGCATGGTGGGGAGGGAATGAAGAGGTTGTGAAGGAGAAGCTGAAGGGAAGGGAAGGAGGGAATGAAGGAAAAAGAAGAGGGAGTTGGGGAAAAATTTATGGAAGATGTGGTGAGTGGATGACAGACTGACGGGCAGTAAATAGATGGTGAGGCATATAATAACAGGAATGAATGGGCAAGAACGGAACGTAAAGAAAATAAGGTAAAGATAAGAAAATATAATGAGAGGAATGAACTGGAGAAAAATGGGGAGTAAGCGAGGTTAAACGAGAGAGGAAAGGGGGGAGCGGGATGTGTGACTACAACATAACACACAAGCTGTTACTTTGTCCTCTCGTTTATCCTAACATACAGTGTTGCCCACACTGTTTTTCCTTGCATAATTAATCAGATATGTATTGCATCTGTAATTAAGTTTTAGATGGCATGAAAAAGCTATATTGATGGACATGACTCGTCCAATTTCACCAGTTTTCATAATGTTGTAGCTTTTAATAAACTATATTATTTGGGTAACAGTTTTGTGTACAGGCGTAATGTGGTTCAGTTGATTGGCTTCATTTGTGATCCTTTTACCAGCGCCAATATCTCTTGCATAATTAATCAGACCAAGTCCAGGCATAATCAAGAGGGAACACACTTTGATGGGGCGGCAGCTGCAGGTTTATGTGTTTTAAAACGACTTTCTTGTTAAGCTGAAACTGAGCGAAGCATAATTGATGTTTTAAAAGATTAGATTGGACAGTGGATAATGGCACAAACTAAGTGATTCTAACCTGGATGTTATAATGTTGTGTTTTATATTGTCCTCTTAATTACTCATCTCACATCACATATCTGCCACTTATCTCAGTTCTGACATTAACCTTTACTGTATCTCTCCTTACAGCACTCTTTTTTTTCACCTAACCTCACTTCATCTCTCACCTCACATTTTTCTATGTATATTGTCAACTTCATTTCACTTCCTCACCTCTTTTACATCACCCTCACATTACCATCACCTCACCTCACCTCACCTCAGAGCATGTATTGTCACGTTAGCCTCTAGACTCAATTATCATGCGGACTGAGCTGCCTCCGCTCAACACTCCAGACTCATTAATAGGTTAATGAGGTACTGAACCAGCTTGTAGCCTTACGTCAACTATAGCATCAGCAATTATGATTCAGGTCCTGTTATACACAATCACTCTACATAACCATTGCACTAAATAATAGTCACCCCAGCTGTATTTTCCTGATTTTATAGAAATTTTTGCCATATGACTGGTACTGGGTGATACTGACTCGAGAAAAACAATAGCCCTTTATTGGCGGGAATATAATAATAATAATAATAATAATAATAATAATAATAATAATAATAATAATAATAATGATAATAATAATAATAATAATAATAATAATAAAAATAATTGTACTAGTAATAATAATAAAGCTAATAATAATAATAATAATGATAATAATAATAATAATAGTTATAATAATAATAATAATAATTGTACTAGTAATAATGATAAAGCTAATAAAGCTAATAATAATAATAATGATAATAATAACAATAATGATAATAATAATAATAATAGTAATAATAATAATAATAACAACAATAATAATAATAATATTAATAATAATAATAAAAATAATAATAATAAAAAAAATATTAACAGTACAAATATACTAAATGGCCAAGGTAATCATAAGAAATATACAGACTCGCAAAGGTCACTTTTTTAGTATATCAGTATAGCCGGGCCTTCCTCTGTGCTGGTGACAGTGTGTTATTGTTGTAGTAATAAAACTCGTCTGGACCTTCATACTGACCCTTAACCTGATTCTCTTCCTTTGCATGCAACTTATACTTTCTACTGCATATTTGCACATCTTTACCATACCTATACATTGCCACAAACTTCTACTTTCAGATTTTTTAAAATGCAATATATACTTTATATGTCAAACTTGTACATCTGTCTCAAACGTTCATTTACACCTCAAGGTTTTACATCTACTTCAAGTTTAACATCTGCCTTTACCTTCTGCCCCTTAACTTCTAAATTCTCTAACTTTTTCTTTTCTGGCTGTCATCTCCACCTGTAACATGTACTCGTACATCTGTGTTCGTCCACATTTATAAGCCTCTCCTCCTCTCACCATGAGTTCATTCTGCCGCTAAAAGCATGGTGTATGCATGTTGGAGTATTGTGTGTGTGTGTGTGTGTGTGTGTGTGTGTGTGTGTGTGTGTGTGTGTGTGTGTGTGTGTGTGTGTGTGTGTGTTTATCATATTCATGTTCGTACCGTATGTATGTACGTATACTTAATGTTTATAATACAAATACATTAAGTCTGTGTTTCTATATTTGTACAGAAAGAACTAAAATTCCGTCAGATAATTCAACGCACACTTCCAGTATGCTAATCTGTTGTCATTTGTTCCCACTCTGTCCATAATTCCTGCTCTAACAAGGTAAAAATGTTGAAATGTACGAGGGTAAAAAGTGTGTAAACAATGGTAACATTACCAAGTCATTAGGTAGGCAATGTTTGTGTGTGTTTTGGCCATTATTACGGGTGTTGTTGCCTCAGTAACAAATACTGATGT
>NW_027644031.1:0-27872 GCF_032717465.1 Coenobita brevimanus
ACCCCCCACGCTGGCAGACATTGTAAGGCTGGATTATTGTTGATACTGTTACCGTTATTGTAGTAGTAGTGATAGTAGTAGTAGTAGTCTAGCAGTAGCACTGTTAGCAGTGTAGTAGTAGTAGTAGTAGTAGTAGTAGTAGTAGCAGCAGCAGTAGTAGTAGTAGTAGTAGTAGAAGTAGTAGTAGTAGTAGTAGTGTAGCCGTAGCACTGGTAGCAGTGTAGTAGTAGTAGTAGTAGCAGCAACAGCAGCAGCAGCAGCAGTAGTAGTAGTAGTAGTAGTCGTGGGTAGTAGTTGTTGTTATAGTTGTGTTATTACAGGAAGTTATTACACACACATAGTCTCTCTCTCTCTCTCTCTCTCTCTCTCTCTCAACAAAGTGCGAAATGCTGTGTGTTGTCTACCGGCACCGTTCATTTTCCTTAACAAAGTTTACCTCCTACACATTGCTTCCCTGACCCTCCTTCTTACCTTCCATTCACCCTGGTATCTCTCTCTCCTCCATCTCCCCTTCCTCTCGCCCTTCCATACCTCATTTCCCTCTCTCTCCCCTTTCTCTCTCCTTTCTGCACCCCTCTCCCCTCCACGCCACTTCAATTTTTTTCATCCCCTGCTACTTTTTCCTCCCTCCGTCATCAGTTACATCTGTTCCTTTCTCTTCTATCGCTGCCTTAAATTTATCCCTACCTCTCATCCACCTCGATCCTCTGCCTTTCCTTCTTGCCCACCCCTCACTACCTCTCTCCTCCTCTCTCCCATCCCTCATTCCTCTAACCTCTCCGTCATCTATCTCTTAATTTCTCTCAATCCCATCTTCAACCACTCTTCTCCCTCAGATCATCCCCTTCTTCCGTTGCCTTCCCCCAGACCCTTGTTTCACTCCTTCCCCTGTTCCCTCATTCCTTCCCCTTTCTTTCTCGTCTTCTTGCCTCTTCCTCCCGCCTCCCCCCTTTCCCTGCCTTCTTCCTTCAGTGCATACACATCAATATCTTCCTCTTCTCTAACCTTAGTGCCTTTCTCTTTCTTCCCTTCCTGCTTTCCCTCTCCCTTCCTTTCCCCTCTGTGCTCCCTCTCTCCCTTCCTCTTCTCTCCATGCTCCCTTCCTTCCTTCCTTTGCCCTCTTTTACTGCTCTACCTCTCCTTGCTCCACCTCCTCCATCCCTTCATACGATACCAGCACTCAAAGGTTTCTCCATGTAATACCTCTCTACTTAGTTGATCTGTGGATTCATAGCGTACTAGCATACTTGTTTTGGCTATCTCTCTGTTTATCTGTTTATTGTGTCTGTCTGTTATGAAAGTGATAGCAGTCGATACAATTGGTACAATTGAACAACACCTGTTTCATGTCATTGCTTCAATTACTTGGTTCATTGGAAGTGCAGATGATGCATATAGTGTGTCTTTGAAACGCTGAAAAGCAGCCTAATTCCATAATGGCGCTGATGGATGAAAGGACATCATTTGTTGGAGATGACGCATTGATGTTATTGCTTATTTAAAGGTGACTGATTGAACAGTTTTATATCCAGTCATCCACCCCACCAACCACGACAGCGGACTGGTGTGTAGTTATGTTCACATATCTTGGCGAATGGGTCTCCTTGAGTCAAAAAAGATAGTATTGCTCTCACCGCGTAGTAAAAAAAAAAAAAAGATTTTTTAAAAATTAATTCTTATAGACTTTGTGTTAAATGGTTTGCAGTAGAGTGTGTTGTAAATGCTCTTGACATTCCTTATGATGGAAGGATATTTTACGCTACTCCTTTTTTTAATTTAAGCTATTTGGATTCCAGCACATGCACTCAGACAGCTGTAATATTCCTTCCTCTCCTGTGTTATATTTCTACATCAACAGATTCCCTTTGATATTCCATAATAATCCACTGTTGATGTCGAGAATGTGTGTGTGGAATTATGCCAGAGGTTGTCATTGCATTCATCTTTCCTCCCTCCGTCACTCATCCTTGGCGGTTATATTTATATTAACAAAAATAGTTTAAAGCACCTCTCCTATCACAACTTTCTTTCAGATCATCAATATGGGTTCCGCCAGGGATGCTGCACTGGAGATCTCCTCATCTATGTTTCAGACACCTGGTCATCCTCCTTTTGGACCTTGGCGAAAAGCAGCCTACTTCCATAATGACGCTGATGGATGATTGATCGAGTGTGGCATCAATCTTTAATTTACAAGCCGCCCTCTTAAGTTTTCTACACTTCTATCTGTACCTTCATCTCTAGCTTCCTTTCTGGTCATTCTATAGCTGCTACTGTAGACGGGCACCATTCTTCTCCTAGGGCTATCAATAGCGGTGTTCCTCAGGGCTCTGTCCAATCAATAACTCTCTTTTACTTATCAGTGACCTTCTAAGCTGTACATCCTACCCTATCCACTCATTCACTGATGACTCCACCCTTCACCTTTCCATTCCATTCCCACGGTGTCCATCTGTGCACTTACTTCAACAAAATGGAATGAAGCTATGACACACATAATGTCTGACTTGGCTCATATCTCTGATTGGGGTAAAAGTAATCTTGTTGATTTTAATGGATCAAAAACTCAGGCTTACATCTTTTAACCCCACAACATGTTCCACAGGAGTATCATCTGTTTTTAACAATGTCCAGCTCAATCCTGCATCATCTTTAAACATACTTGGGGTTTCATTCTCGCGGGTTTGATCTTGGAAAGGTCGTACTACCTCTCTTATAAAATCTGCTTCCAAGGGATTAAGTGTGCTAAGCTGACTCCCTGCCTTCCTTATCTCTGCACAGTTGTTGACTATATACACAGATTTTGTTCCCCCCTATGTAGAATACAACTCTCATATGTGGGGAGGCTCACCACATACTACTCTTTTCATCAAGGATGGATCAAAGGCTTTTCGTCTTATTACTCCTCTTACTGGCTTCCTACAACCTCTGTCTCTTCCTCGCACTGGTGCATCTTTATTATCTCTTCTGTAGCTACTTTGATGGTCACTGCTCCTCTGAACCGTCTGCTTGCATCCCTCTACCACTACGGAGGGCGCGTAGCACTCGTCAATCAACAAACTCTCATCCCCGTTCTGTCCAACTGTCCAATTAAAGAGCACCGTTACTCCAAGTCCTTCACGTATGCACCAGGCCAACTCTGGAACTGTCTCCCGCTGTCTGAATTTCATACTGCCTCTGATCTCCAGTCTTTCAAACGCAATGTGTCCAGGCAGCTCGAAAATAATGGATCTTGAAGTTGGCTCTTTGTTATTTATTTATATTATTATAATTTTTTTTTAAGGGAGGAACCTTGCTGGCTCCTTGCCTTTGGTGCCTTCTTTCTTACGTAAAAAAGGTATTATTTCACACACACACACATACACACACACACACACACACACACACACACACACACACACACACACACACACACACACACACACACACACACACACACACACACACACACACACACACACACACACACTACTGACTCTCCCCTTTGCATTCCCCTTTTATTCCTGTCTTTAGTGTTTCTCCTTTAATTCTCCCTTCCCTCTCACCTGCCATGTTATTACTGACTTTCCCCTTCCTTACTTTCTCTTTTATGTTTTCCATTTATCATTCCTCTTTTAATGTTCTGCATCATGATCATCATCGTCATCATCTCTCTCTCTCTCTCTCTCTCTCCTAAAGGAAAAATCCGACATCCAATATCCGTGGAAATGTCCACTCAAGCAAATGGAAAGCGGTGAAAGACTTCCCGGTGCTCCAAGGTGACACACACACACACACACACACACACACACACACACACACACACACACACACACACACACACACACACACATTCAGCCATTTAATACAAATCTTTTGAAGTATTGACAAAGAGACTAATTCACATGATATCCCTCAGCGAGTCTCTTATTGCCCGAACCTCGCGACAAAAGTACAACTTTGTTTTCCCATTTTATTATCTTTTTCTCCCGCATATAATAACACAAACTTACACAATGTCATTTTAAAAACGAGGTTATGGGCAAGAAGACAATGAAAATCTCACATTATTCAATCACTACACATTCTTCAATTAACTACCTTGCTCAGCAACACCCAGCCTAGTGGTCTGTGCTCATGTCAGGAACACCTAGGTTTGTCAGACCCAGGCATATAAAAATGCTGTATTTTTACACATGTTTCATTTAATGAATTCCTGAGTTTCTTACAATTAATAAGGGCTTATTAATTTGAAAATAATGAAAATATGTTTTGATTCACTTATCTCTATATATTAATAAAAAAAGAATGGAAAATACATTGACAAAAAATACAAACGTTTTTGACAGTAGCCATACATGAAAAAGAAAATTTTGAGCCTAACACTTGTATCACAGCTTGAGGAATGAAGGTCCTTCATGATGGGACGAGTGGATCCCACCACCTCCTCAAGTACACATGGGTCTCACATACCCGAAATGCAAATTCTGGGGGATATAAAGTAAAAACAGAGAGAGCCATAAGTAACCCCCAGAAACCTTGCATGAGGACAAAAAATTAAGAAGCCATTGAGAAGAATAAACATTGCATGTACGTAGATGTTACTGAACTAGAGCCCACACACACACACACACACACACACACACACACACACACACACACACACACTCACGGGTCTGTCGGACCCAGGCGTTCCTGAGGAGGGTTAATGATATTTAGCTGCACCATTTTTTTGTGTCTTTAATATGAGCTTTTATGTAATATACTTATTAATTTATTTATATACATTTTTATTATGTATTTACTCACTGATCATATTGTGTTTATTCTAACATGACTCAGATATTTTTCTTTTTACACTTCAAGTATCCCTAAGGCAGAGAAGACAAAACAACAGTTTTTAATCCTGTCCATAACACCTATTCCTGACTAGCATCATATTCTAGTGTTACCTATTGATAAAGGTCACAATTAAAGAGGAAGGTGGTAATTTTAGGCCAAGTTAACAAAAATATGATCATCATATCCGGTACGAATTCATATATCAATTACTCTAATAATTTCAGCTTAAACATCAGTTAGAGTATTTCTTATTTCTCCATTTCATTTGTACAGTACTTTTATTTGTTTAACTGGATTAAATGAGCAGAAAGAATTTATTATCTGAAAATGGTCTAGCAATTCCTTAGAGTTATATCCCCTGTACATTCAAAATCTCTTGCACTTTTTCGTTTTCGTCTATTTTCTTTTTCGTACAACACCAGTCCCTTCAGCTACTAACAAGTACAGCAAAACTGTGCTGCCCTATTTAATATATATATATATATATATATATATATATATATATATATATATATATATATATATATATATATATAAAATAAGCGAATAGAATTTGTGACTCTCTCTCTCTCTCTCTCTCTCTCTCTCACACACACACACACACACACACACACACACACACACACACAAACACACACACAAACACACACACACACACACACACACACACACACACACACACACACACACACACACAAACACACACACATTTTCTTCTTGCCACTACCATGCATTACTTCACTTTCACTACATTACTTATTCTTCTAATTCGTCTGGTGACCTTTGACCATGACGTTGGGGATATCATGTTTTGCAGAAGCAATGACTGATGACCGATTGAAATATTTACTAACAGTTTGGAGTTCCAAGATTGTATTGTTTTCATCCGAGATGTAATGACATCTGTGGTGACACTCTTTGATAATTTTATGCGTCATTGATAATATAACAATCATAGAGAACACGTTTATTATTCTTGCTTAGTGCTTTCATAGTTTCTCATTAAATTTGATGTGTTAAACTTTGAGGGACGGTAGCAGTGAATACCATATAAAGTCATGTGTCTGTAGTGTGCTTTTTTATTATTAGGTTAGTACATTTTTCCCACATGAACTTTCTCCTCAGCAACACAGATGGGTGCGTGATGTTACCATGTCAAGGACAACAGTGATTAGACATCAGTATAATTTATACGTAAAGGATTTCAGAAGGGACAGAACAACAATGATTATAAATGGCGTAATGGTACTGAAGGTGTTGATTTATATACATGTATTTCATTAACGTACACTAACCGTATTACGAGAGTAAGACAGTTATTACTGTATTTATATTTAACATTTTGAAACAACAAATACGATATTAAGAAAGAGCTGGTGGAAAAACAGATGAATCATATCCAACAGTGCAGTTTATTCACACATTATTCGAACTTAACTACGTATGGATTATGACTGATTAATTATGCATGGGAGCACAGTTGGTACAAAAATACGAGTAAATGTGAGGGAAAACTAGGACATGCTACTGGTTTGTTGTTACGATGTAAAAGGGTTTCAGTTATACAAAAGATTATTACAAACGTACAACACAAATTCGTACATTAAAGAAGGGATAATGTAATAAGGGATAATAAAGAGTCTACCCCACCTCTCTCTCTCTCTCTCTCTCTCTCTCTCTCTCTCTCTCTCTCTCTCTCTCTCTCAATGAATGATTCTCTGCTTTTCTTAACCTCCTGCCCATCTTTCGTTCGTTCACGTTATCTTACCCTTTCTCCTCCTCTTTTCATACCTTTCCCCCTGTTTATCTCTCCATCTTCTTCCGTTCCCTATACTACCTTTTATGAATCTCCCTCCTCTCTTTCACCCCTTCTTTTCCTCATATTACTCTCTTTATCTTTTTCGCTTCCATCTCCTCCCCTCTTCCTCTTCCTTTCATCTCCTCTAGTATCCACAAGCCAGCATCTTTAAAGCGTCTTTTTGTCCATCTTTTCCTCCTTCTCATTTTTCACTTTCCTCTCTTAAATTCTCCTCCTTCTCATGGTCAAGTCTTACTGGCGCTACAGTTGTCATGAAATGGACAGCAGATGATATGGTCATAGTCGAGTTTTCCATCCATCCATCCATCATCCAATTCTATGTTGCCCCATGAGGAGCGTAGAAGCCCAGGGTTAGGCAAGTTGCTTCTTACATTTAAGATGAGAGTGACCAGCCTCACTCATCCCTGAGTGGCATTACATGAGCAATAAACCCTAACCACATCTTGGAAATAAACCTGCACCTGGCTCAATCCGACTGAAGCGCCTTAATTACTCACTAAATCACCAGGCGCCATACATTTGGTCATATTGTTTCCACCCAGCGTAGTAAATAGTTTCCTTGTATACAGGAAACCATTTGGCTTGTCACTCAGTGTAGAGTCAACCATAGGCAGACTGAAGAATGAAGAATGAAGAAAAGAAAGACAGAAGAGGGGGTGTAAAGCCACCTGTTAGCAGGAGGAGAAAAGAATGAAGCAAAGAAAGAAAGAAGAGGAAGGAAGGAAGAGAGGAGAGGGCAGACACCCAAAGCAGCAGCACGACATTGAATGGATGGTGAGCACCCCCACCTACCAAAGAGTCGAGTCTTACTGTCACTAAACTTGTCACAAAAAGTACAGTAGATGTGGTTATGGTCGGGACTTACTGTCACTACAATTGTTATAAACAAGTAGCATTGGGTGGGTCACGTCTCCAGTAGAACAAGTGACATGGTTAGATATACTAACAGAGAAGCAGCTGAGAGATGGAGGCAAAGGAAAAGGTAACAAGTAACATGATGTAACGACGAAATATGGAAATATCTGGGACTTAAACACACCGGGCTAGCAAGTAATATAATGTAAGGATGGAATATACAAATACCCAATACTCAAACTTAACGGGCCAACAAGTAACAGGCTTGAGTGGAGAAGAGGCCTTTTGCCGAAAGTTGACTGCCAAAGGTTTATAATGATAACTATTACTTTCCTCTCCAGCACCGTCACTTCAGACCACTTTCACAATATACGGCAAAGTTTTGTGCACTTCAAAGCATCTGAGAAGAGCTGCAAGCATTTCTGGGACCCGACAGAAATAAATATAGCTTCCAAACCTTCTAATACACTGGAAAGTGGTATTTTATTCCAGGACTGTGTATTTTTTTTTTTTTTTTTACCACAGGGTTTCTAACAGTAAAAACAAAACTGCTTCTTTGAGTTAAAAAAAAAGTGTGTGTGTGTGTTTGTGTGTGTTTGTGTGTGTGTGTGTGTGTGTGTTGTGTGTGTGTGTGTGTGTGTGTGTGTGTGTGTGTGTGTGTGTGTGTGTGTATGTGTGTGTGTGTGTGAGAGAGAGAGAGAGAGAGAGAGAGAGAACCGCGACTGGCAGCAAAGAACGATGTTTGAACTCTTGAATTCCAATACAATCAAATGGCAAACTCTCTCTCTCTCTCTCTCTCTCTCTCTCTCTCTCTCTCTCTCGCTATGTGTGTGTGTTTACATGTGTCATATTCAGTCTGCCTGGATGTATTAATAAGTTCGTGTCTCAGTAGGGTGTGTATCTGTGAATGTTTACTTGTGTTTGAACAGTATCAGCGTATGTGTGGAATGTAGGAAAATGTAGGTATATGTCTGTCTGTATGTTTTTAATAACAGAACAGAGAGAGAAAAAAAAAAATAATAATCCATACACCAGATTACTGGTGTCCTCCTTTCATAAAAAGTCCATAACAGTTGGACTTGAACAGCTGTAAGTTGAAGTTTGGGGGGAAACAACTCCGGGGAAGAGAGTTCCAGAGAGATGCAGTTCGGGAAATATATGAATTCTGATAGGCTGAAGTTCCGCAATATGGCTGTGTGACATTCCAGTCATGAGCGCTTCCAGATGCCCGTGTAGCACGAGGGAAGGCATGGAGAGGTGGCACAATGGACGCAACTTCGTCTGAGCATTAAATTTTGTCATCAAAGTATTTGTAAAATAATGGAAGGGAGGAAACATTCCTTCTTACTTGTAAGAGAGGTAGTTTGTTTGTAATGGCAGGGTTAGTAAGATTTCTAACAGCTTTGTTCAGAATTGTGTTCAGTTGTTTTAGTGCAACCTTCCCACATCCATTCCACAAGAGTCAGCAATATGCCAGCTGAGAGTGCACACGAGTCTTGTAACATATAGCTAACTGATCGTCAGTGAAGAAGTTACAGACTCTACAATAATCCAAGTTTCTTTGAAGCGGTTTTAACAAGCGATCTGGCATGAGAGGTCCAGTTGAGGGCATTGTTAAGTGAAACACCGAGAATTTCAATACTTTTGGAGATGGGAACATTAGTAGCACTGAAGATAATATAGGAATCTGGCAATATCTGTCTATTAGTAAATTGTATATACTTGGTTTTACTAGCATTAATTGAGACCAGGTTATTTTCTCCCTCTTCAGTGATCTAAGATAAGTCTTGATTTATGGGGTTAGTGCCAGAACTGATCTTTGTGACACGCCGGCGTTAGCTGAGTGTAAATCGGAATATACATAATCTACTTTTATCTTTTCTTTGCTGAGATATGAGGAAAACAAAGGAACAAAGACGTTAGTCCATTGCAAGGCAAAGTCTGTGCTTTCGATTACTTGTGTGTCTGTGTGTGTGTGTGTTGGATGAAACAAACACTGCCCCCTACCCCCGCACACAAGAAGTATTAATGTTTAAGTGATGAAGAAAGAAAGGCTGAGTCTCCTAAAATTATTAAAAATTATTATAATTTTCTTGACGTGATAAGGAAAGCATGAGAGGAAGAGGAAAGGAAGGCGTGGAGAAAGGGCATTAAAGATAAAGGAAAAGCAGGAACCCAGAAGGAAGAAAATGGAGAAGGAAAATGGACAGGGGAAGGAGATGAATGAATATGAAAAAATAAACGGAGAAATGAGTGGGAGAAAGAACATAAGAGATGAAAAAAAAAGTATACGAAAAGAAAGTGGAATGGAGAGAGAGAGAGAGAGAGAGAGAGAGAGAGAGAGAGAGAGAGAGAACGATCTGTTGATACACAAAATTAGCAGAGGATAAAGGAAAGGTAAAAGGAAGGTTGAGAGAAAACCTAAAACAGTCAAAATGGGGAAAAAAAGGATAAAATAACATGCAATGTTAAGAATCAAAGGGAAAACTTATTAACTAAATCATTATGTTAAAAGAAAAAGGATGTTCCACATTAAATAAGACTGACAAGAAAAACAACCAAAAGACCAATCTGGTAAAACAACGGAAAAAAAAAAGTTTGGCGGAGACACGAGGAGCGCAAATACACGAGAAAACATTAGGCACGAATGAAACGGGAATCAGTTTGTAGTTATAAAGCGACAATGATGAAGTGCAGAAAAAAACGCAAGATGAAATACAAACGATTAAAATGACAGCTCCAACTCAATGACAATTTTCCTGATTTATTCCTGCTGCCGCCGAACGCATTTATTCATCTTCGGTGAGACCCCTATACCGACGAGATTAACAGATAAGAAAAGGAAAAACTATATTTATTCATTGTTTAGTGAACAACTTTGTCCAGAGAGAACGAGAAAGAATGTAAATGAATGAGCAGAAAAGGTTATTAAAAAAGAAAACGAGAAATATCAAAGCCGTCAGCAATGACACAAGTGGAAAACTGAAACAAGAAGGCAATAACAAAGGCGTTTTTCCTACAACTGATGATCAATGAAGGAGGATATGATAAAGCACACAATACTTTTTGAACTGTTCTACTGTTGTGACTGGGTCATTTATCCAACAACTGAACGGGAAGAATAAGGAGCAAGGGAACTGAGGGGAAGGGAGTGCGAGAGAATCAAATATGGGACTGAAAAATAGAGAGGCGATAGAAAACACATTATAAATGGTGCAAGGAGTCGGGGATCGCAAACAAAAGAACTGAAAATAAAACAGAAATCAAGAAAAATAACAACACGTGCACTTAACTGTTAGGGAAAAAAATCATCAAAGCATGACGATGAAAAGAACATAAAAACACGAAGAAATAAGAAGAAAAACAAATGAAACTTGCGATAAAATATCAGAATATTCGTAGTCAAAGTTGGGCTAGTTAGGAATCTAATTTATTTATGTGAAAGGTAGAAACAGTTCACATTTATTTAAAAAAGATAATGAAGAAGAAGAGACAACTTTAAGCGACATGACTGCAGGTGAATGTTTAAAACTGTAGCACAGTTACTGTGTGTGTGTGTGTGTGTGTGTGTGTGTGTGTGTGTGTGTGTGTGTTCTCTCCCTCAATGATGTACTTGCGTATTAAGTTTTTACTTGCAGGATTATATGAGGTTTAACTTTGTAAGCTGTGTCAGGTATTTAGTGTAATTTGAATTGAATCGCAGACACCGTCCATTTTTTAAAATAATTTTTCAGGACAGTCTTTTCTCACCCTTACAATGGGCTGAACTCTCATAAATTTATTTCCGGTATACACAACTCGTCCCATGCACAGAATAATTTTATGTACAACGTTGGAAGTACAATGACAGCTCCGCCATAGCTACAAGCATCGATAATACTGCACCAAATTACACTGTCCCTTAAAACAACCTCGACACTCTTCAGGTCTGGACACATGACAAACACATTACCATTAACAACAGTAAACCAGTAGTCATTTTGATCTAGCCAGAGCACCTACACCACCCCCAACACTCAAACTTGGAGACCACACCCTAGAAGTAGGGCACACCACCTAACTACTGGGCATCCTCATTGGTGACAAACTCCACTGGGACACCCACACAAATTCAACCGTCACTGCTGCCTCCTACAGACTGCACATGCTATCCACACTGAAGAAATCAAGTGTCTCCGCCCAAGACCTTACACATCTGTGCGCTATGTTCATCCTTCCCCAACTAACCTACGCCTCTACAGTCTGGTACTCATGCATCGACATTACATAGTGAAACAAACCCGAAAAAAAATTCAGAAAAGGACAGTGAGAATCATGCTCGGCTTGAACTTCACCCATCTGAACCCTCTGTCTATCACAGTTTCTCATGTTCACCAACTCCAACAGTTCGGAATAAAACAGTGACCCATGCCATAAACACCTGCTTCTCCCAGAGGTTCCCAGTCTCCGCCGAGCTGTTCGTCACCACAACCTACTGGCACCAGAGCCAGAATGGACGGCCACAGACACAGCACCATCCCAGATATCAGTGGCGCAACCAGGGGGGTCCACGGGGGCCCGGGCCCCCCCCGAAACGTCTACGTGTGTTCGAGAATAGACTTATTATTATTTATCTTCCTTCTTCCCATTACTGCCAAACCAGATTTTTTGCCTACCTCTCTGACTTTCCACTTTCCTTGTATGGGATGGACCCAAGATGTGGATAGGAGAGAAGGGGTTTTACACACACACACACACACACACACACACACAGTTTTTATCAAATTTCTCAGATTTGATAATGTTATGGTTGGAAACTTGTAAGATATTGTAAGATTAGCTCTCATTTCAAGCACAATAATTTAGCTTCTTGTGTGTGTGTGTGTGTGTGTGTATGTGTGTGTGTGTGTGTGTGTGTGTGTGTGTGTGTAATGTCATCAGGGAAGGTTTTGTTGATATTAAGGCTCTCAGATGCACCACTTCCTTTGATATACCCGTACTACAGTTGGGCGTTCGGGTTAGGGAAAGTGTGGTGGTGAGGTGAGTGCATGAGAGAGAGAGAGACAGACAGACAGACAGACAGACAGACAGAGATCTACCGTCCCCTTAACCTGGCAGGTGACAAACTTAGATGAAGTTAGTATAAACGCCATCAACACATTGCCCTAAACTGCCTACACCTCCCGTACCCTCCCGCTCTCACCTGCCCTCCCTCCACAACAGCCCCCTCTCCTCCTCCTTTCCCTTCCCTCCTCTACATCTGCCCCATCCATTCCCTTCCAGCCCTTCACATCAGCCTCCTCCCTCCTGCTCCCTCCCCATCCCTCCCTCCACATCACCTCCCTTCCACCTCCCCCTTCCCTTCCCTTCCTCCCTCCACATCAGATCCCTCTCTCCTCCTCCCTGCCCTTCCCTTCGTTCACCTTAGCTCCCTTCCTCCTTCTCCCTCGCATTCCCTCGCTCGATATCAGTCCCTTCCCTCCTCGTCTTTCCCCTTTCCTCTCTCCATACATTCCCCTTCCCTCTCCCTCCCATCCCTTCCCTCCGTCTAAACCTGTCCCCTTGCTACAAATACATGTCTGTCCGATGTGTATGACTTTCAACCCCCCCCCTCTCTCTTTCTCTCTCTCTCTCTCTCTCTCTCTCTCTCTCTCTCACAATTGATTCTCTACCAGTCAGTAGAGAATCAATTACCTTTCCCGTCAGATACCTAAATGACTTCCTTAGGTCATCATTAGGGGCAGCGATTGCAATTAATATTAACAAAACTCATTAAGTACTGGCTCTGATCGTGTGTCATCAAAAAAAGCATATCCCATTGAATCCCAGAGTTACTGGGCGAGGCATTGCCCTGGGCGGGTACTAAGCGTACCGCCCTCCGCCTATCGGCTCATAGTCGCGAAGCTCATAGGTCCCTACCAGGGGATTACCCTACTTTATTAAGACTCTGAAAATTTCCAGCTTTGTCCAATATTGAGGACACTAGGCTCCAATGGGATATATATACACATCTGTGCCGTCGGCCTTAAAAATTTTTCACTTTTTAGTATTTCTACTCTGTGCCTTCCCCTGTAGCCTTTCTTGTCTTCTGCCTCATTATATCTACTTTGTCCCTTCCCTTGCCACTCTTCTTGTCTCTTCTGCCTCAGTATGTCTACTCTGTGCCTTCCCTTGCCACTCTTCTTGTCTTCTGCCTCAGTATATCTACTCTGTGCCTTCCCGTGCCACCCTTCTTGTTTTTCTGCCTCAGTATATCTACGCTATGCCTGCTCTTGTCACCCTTCTTGTCTCTTCTGCCTCAGTATTACTGTGTTGTGGCTTCCCCTGTCACCCTTCTTGTCTCTTTTGCCTCAGTTTCTACTCTTAAACTTTGGATGGTATACTTTGGAAAAACTGAGCCTAAACACTTTTCTCTCCTCAAAACCCATTACCGTTTGTTCATTTTAAACCCATTTGCTTAACTACCACCAGGCCAATAATTGATAATAAGAGAAGGGGGGAATCGATAAGGTATTATTTTACAAAGTGGACCCACAAAACGGCAATGAATCGCACTCACTTTATACTGCAGATCGTGTTGTGTAGCTGATTTCTATATAGGTCTCACCCAGCGGAGGTGTTAAGTTTCCGAGATACTGATTTTTTATATTTTTCCCTAATTCTTGAGAACTTTATGTCGTGGGAAGGTGTGTCCTCTGTGCAGACCATGCGAAAATGACCAGTGAGCTTTCACTGTGCCTGCGTCAGAAGCCAGCCATTTTGGCAAACATTTATCATCCAGTCAGATTCAGATTAGTCACAGCTGTCAGCCAATAGCGTACTTCATAGACCACGTCACGATGCAGCAAATTCAAATTTGAATTTTTAAAGTCCTGTTTCAGCCTTGACAGTGGGGGTCAGTCTTTTATGAAAAAGACATTAGCGCAATTGAATTTTGCGGCGTTCCCGAGTTTCACCACTGAATCCTCCTAAGTATCCTACGCACGATACTGACTTAACTTTTCGTGAGGAGAAACTCCTCTGGAGATGCCGCCACACACATCACCAACACCCGTTGATGACTCATCGGATGAGGACACGCAGTTATTCGGTAAGCAACCTGTGGCGGGGGGTACACAACCTGGTCGCACTATGGGGTGGCACTACTACTCTGCGGCCAGGTTGTGTTAGGAAGAATACTGCCACCGTATTCCCTGCGTGTCGTAAAAGGCGACTAAAAGGGGCGGGGTGAGGGGACTAGGGACCCCCTCCTCTGTTTTTTTAGTTCCTAAAAAGAGACAGGCCAGAGAAAGGAATGGGGGATGGAGTTATCCCCGTACCCTGAAGATTGGGTCTATGAATGTGCGTGGATGTAGTACGATTGAGGCAAAAAGGGAGGAGATTGGGAGAATGTTTGTGAGAAGAAAGTTGGATGTGTTAGCATTGAGTGAAACGAAGATGAAAGGGAAGGGGGAATCTATGTTTGGAAGTGTGAATGGAAGATTGTCAGGTGTTGATAGAGGAAGGGCAAGAGAAGGTGTGGCCTTGTTAGTGAGTCCGGATGTACAGCAATGTGTGATTGAATGGAAGGAGGTGTCATCGAGACTGATGTGGGTGAAAGCGAAATTTGAACGTGAGTTGTGGGTGTTTGTGAGTGCATATGGGCCTGGTAGTGAAAGGGATGAACAAGAGGAGTCTTTCTGGAATGATGTTGATGAGTGTCTGCAGAGTTTTGGAGCGAATGTGAATGTGGTAATGATGGGAGATCTGAATGCTAGAGTGGGAAATGTAGCAGTTCAAGGTGTAGTAGGTATGCATGGTGTGCCTGGAAGAATTGAAAATGGGGAACGAATGATAGCGATGTGTGTTGAGCGAGAGATGGTGATTGGGAATACGCTGTTTGAGAAGAAAGATATTTATAAGTATACATGGGTGAGACAGGAGGGTGGAAGGGTTGTTGATAGAGCTTTGATGGACTATGTGGTTGTTTCTAGGAATGTAATAGGAAGATTGTTGGATGTGAGAGTTCTGAGAGGGGAGGGTGGAGGTATATCTGACCACTATTTGGTGGAGGGAAAGTTAAGAGTAGGTAAGAGATGGGTGAGAGCTAGGAGGGTTAGGTGTGGCAGGGAGGTTTTGAAAGTGAGTGAGTTGGATAAAAGAGAGAAAAAGATAGAGTATCAGGAGAAATTGAAAGATGAGTGGAACGCAGTGAAAGATCGGGAAAATGGCAGCGTGGAGGAGGAATGGCAGTTGTTTAAGAGTGCTGTGGTGGGGCATGCAGAAGAGGTGTGTGGTGTGAGACGTGTGGGTGGTGGTGTAAGAAAAGGAAGTGAATGGTGGTGCGAGGAAGTAAGTATGGCTGTGGCTGAGAAGAGACGTGCATATGAAGTGTGGCTGCAGAGGAAGGATGAGATGTCATATGAAAGGTATAAGGAAAAGAGGAATAGAGCGAGAAGGGCTGTGCGTGATGCTAAATTGGCAGCAGATGAGAGGTGGGGTAGGCGACTGACAGAGAATTTTCAACAGAATAAGATAATGTTTTGGAAGGAGGTGAAAAGGGTGCGAAAGGGAGAGTCTGGGAAGGAAGAACGAGTAAAAGCAGAGGATGGAAGGATGTTAATTGAGATGGATGCAGTAAGGAAGAGATGGGCAGAGTATTTTGAAAGATTGTTAAATGTAGAGGAGGAAAGGGTGGCTGAGATTGTAGCAGATGGAAGGGTGCAAGGAATAAATGTGTTGGGAGAGTTGAATGATTCTTTGATCACGAAGGAGGAAGTGGAGAAGGCAGTAAAGGAGATGAAAACAGGGAAAGCTGCAGGTATGGATGGGTGTGCTGTGGAATGCCTGAAGGGTGGTGGAGTGACTATTGTTGACTGGTTAGTAAGACTGTTGAATGTGTGCTTTGAGAAAGGTATGGTGCCAATTGACTGGGCAAGTGCTTGTGTGGTCCCGTTGTATAAAGGCAAGGGTGATAAGTATGAATGTACTAGCTTTGGGGGTATAAGTCCGTTGAGTGTTGTAGAGTGTTAATTATGGTAGAGTGTTAATTATGAGAGTTAGAGAGGGTACAGAGGGAGTGATTGGTGATGAGCAGTGTGGCTTTAGGAGAGGGAGGGGATGTGTTGATCAGGTGCTTGCTGTGAGACAAGTGTGTGAAAAGTATTTAGCGAAAGGTAAGGATGTGTTTTGGGCATTTATGGATTTAGAGAAAGCGTATGATAGAATTGATAGGGAGGCTTTGTGGACTGTTTTAAGATTGTATGGACTTGACGGTAGGTTACTAAAAGGGGTGAAAAGTTTTTATGTAAATAGAAGAGCGTGTGTAAGAGTGGGAAATGCTGTGAGTGATTGGTTTCCCGTGAGAGTGGGGCTGCGACAGGGATGTGTGAGGTCGCCTTGGTTGTTTAATATTTACATGGATGGTGTTGTAAGGGAGGTGAATGCAAGAGTTTTAGGTGGTCTGAGTCTGGTGAATGTTGATGGTGGAGAGTGGAATCTGAAGCAGCTGCTGTTTGCAGATGATACTGCTCTGGTGACTGATTCAGAGGAGAGATTGAGACAGTTGGTAGAGGAGTTTGGAAGGGTGTGTGAAAGGAGGAAATTGAAAGTAAATGAGAATAAGAGTAAAGTGATGAAGTGTACGAGATTGATAGATGGTAGGGGGATGAATATAGTTTTGAATGGTGAGTTGCTTGAGGAGGTAGATTGTTTTAAATATCTAGGGTCACATGTTGCTGTGGATGGAAGAATAGATGCAGAAGTGAAGTTTAGAATAAATGAAGTAGGAAAGGTGATGGGAGGAATGAAAAAGGTGTTTAAATGTCGTTTGTTTAGAATGGATGTAAAGAGAAGGCTGTGTGAGTGTTGTGGTACCGACTGCATTATATGGGGCTGAAACATGGAATATGGGTGTAGCAGAGAGGAAAAGTTTGAATGTAACGGAGATGAGGTGTCTGAGGAGTATGTGTGGAGTGACGCGTATGGATCGGGTGCAAAATGATGAAGTGCGAAGGAGAACTGGAGTTGTTCGGGAGATGGCTGGTAGAGTTGAGCAGAGGGTGTTGCGATGGTTTGGGCATATGGAGAGAATGTATAATGAGCAATTGGTGAAAAAATAACTAGATCTGATGTGAGAGGTGCAAGGCTGAGAGGAAGACCACGAATAGGATGGATGGACAGTATGAAGAGAGCGCTGGATGCGAAAGGGATGTCTGTTGAGCAAGGAAGAGTGGCTGTGCGTGACAGAAATAAATGGAGAGAAATTGTGAATGATTATGTGATGACGCAGCCCTGAGGGGATATTCTCCCGCATTTGATCTGATCAGCTAGTCAGGTCAGGTGCGGGTAAGGGGATGGGTCTGTTAAGATGTGGCAGGGGTAAACCAGTTCTGCTGTCGGGCCCTGCTGTGGATGTCACTGACTGCATTGCGCAGTTGACCCTTGTGCAGTGTGGTGCGGTGAGGATCTGTCTGTTCTCCCCTTTGGGTCTAAGATGCGAATGAATGTGTTTGAATGGATGAGTAAATGGGGAGTGTGTCGTCCTGTCTCGGCTACCTCCCTTTCCTTGGGGGAAGCAGGCAAGGTATATAGATAGATAGGTTAATTCTAGGTTAGGTTAGGTTAGGTTAATTCTAGGGTAGGGAAGGTTAGGTTAATTCTAGGTTAGGTTAGGCTAATTCTAGGTTAGGTTAGGTTAGGTTAATTCTAGGTTAGGTTAGGTTAGGTTAATTCTAGGTTAGGTTAAGTTAATTCTAGGTTAGGTTAGGTTAATTCTAGGGTTAGGTTGGTTTAGGTTAATTCTAGGTTAAATTAGGTTAGGGTTAATTCCAGATTGGGTTTGGTTAGGTAAATTCTAGGCGAAACTTGGTAATTTCAAGGTTTATTCAAGTTACTTTACGTTACGTTTATTCTAGGTTGGGCGAAGTAGGGTAGATTTCGGTAATTCCCATTGATTCTGGTGTTCATGAGAATTTCAGAATGCAGTGTTTTATAGTGGTCTTCTATTTGATTCTGATAATCATTTATGATGGAAATTATTCGTTTTCTTCGTTTTTTCCAACTTCCTGCCCTGGTCTGCTCGGCTGGGTGGGAGGGGGAGAGAATTTCGAAAACTCGAGATTTCCGCCGGAAATAAATGTATATCAGATACAAATGAAAACACTATAAAACACTGCATTCTGAAATCCTTATGGAAAAAAATTGGTGTGGGTCCACTTGTAAAATATTACCGTCGATACTTGGCATATTTTCAATTTCTTCAAGCATTTTCTCCCTTTCCTTCACAACCTCGGGCCATTGAATTAAAATTCCTCCCTCGAAGTCAGCCAATTAAATAAGTTGCTGTGACATTTTTCGTGATAACTGGCGGTAAAAACGGCCTGGACCCTGGAAATAATCTGCGTCACGGGGAAAGTTGGCGATTGAATATCTCTGACGACCAGCGAACAAGTGCTTGAGATATTATGTGAAGATCAGTGAGGCGTGGAGTGAGCAGCTAGAGTGCTTTGGTGTCCCCCTCTCTTCCAAACTCTTACCTCTCGTTTTTTTTAACCTCTTTCCTATATTATTTTTTTCCTATCTATACTTAACATTCCCAGTACCTCCCATTCACCTGCCAGCTTGGGGTCGAACACTGTACGGAGGATTCAGCGCTGCAGTTCTCGGCCTTATCTCTTTTACCTCCCTGTTGGCCACAGATCATTCTGTGTTGCCGTGACAACGTTTACCACTTCCTCCCGCCATTGCAAGGCTTCCTCGGTCATGTACTTCTCCATTTTAACTTTCCTTCTCCTTGTTTGTCGTCCTTTTTTGTTCTGCCTTCCTTTCCATATGCTTCCACTGATGTCACAGCCCCCCTCCCCCCCACACACACTGCTGACTATAAACCCATGTAGAATTGTAAACTGCTGTATGGAGTCTACCAGCACGTTCCTCTTACGAAAGTTTACCACGAGTCTTGCTTCCCCGGCCAACTATGCCTCTTCTTCGCCCCTCCTTCCTTCTCTACTAACTCTGATCCTCATATCTGTCTCTCCTTCCCCTCTCCTTCCCTCTTTCCCCTCACTTTTCCCTGTCCGTAAATAACTTCTGTCCATTATCCTCCCATCTCCCTCCCTGATCTGCAGACTTGCACTCCCCCCCCCCACCCATATCCTTAGCTCCTCCCTTTCTCCTCCTTTCCTTTCCTTCCTTTCTCATGCGTTTTGTTGTGTGATCGTATGCCTGGTGGTGTGGCTTTGACGCTGTGAATCTGGTCGTGTGCAAAGTTGATAGTGGCCTTATAATTGTCATATATCTTGTTAACATTATGATAATAACTATGCACCTATTTACTTATCATGTAGTCATAGTATGGAAGCTTCGCCATACCTATTTGTGGTATTGATTACCTTTGTAAGCATGGGAACATTTTACATTTGTCTCAATAACTGGCTAACTGTATGCTTAACTGTAACCATATTCCAGTCAGATATTGAGAGAGACCACATCTAAGCAGCTTTACAGCTTTGTAGTTTTCTCTAAAATTTATTACAAAGAAAACACTGGACAGATTTGGATTAGGCTTTCCACTAGGCTAAATGGCAAAATATTCAGCCAAAATTCTCAGCAAACTTTTTTATCATAGGATTCTCAACTACATAGCTGTATCTCAAGTAGTTTATGGGATATTTCAATTTCAAATATGCAGTTTTGGGGCCAAAAATTAGTATTTGACCGTCAAAAAATGGTCAAAGTCATTTAGATTTGGCACAAGTACTTGGGTTACCTTAGAGCACCTTCCTTTATAACATCATCAAGATCTAAGAAAAAGAAGTGCATCGAAGTAAGAAATAATAATGATGATAATAATAATAATAATAATAATAATAATAATAATAATAATAGTAATAATAATAATAATAACCAAAACAATAAGCTTCTCCATATATATGGCGAATCTTAATTAATTTAGAATACACTGTGTTTATAGAGGCCGTTTTCGGTTCACTTTCGTGTCTTCCGCCTATTCTGTTTGTGGATTAGAATCCGAGATGTTTTGAGCAGCACCTACCTTACCTATCAGCGTATGCATGCATTTGCCTCTGTCAGTCTTCCTGGATATCTGAACGAGTATCTGTATCTCTCTATTTTATATTTTGTCTTTTTTTTTTTTAACGCAACGACGAAGGAACCAAAGGCCAGGAGCCAGCAAAACCGTTCCTTCCGAGAAACAAACAAAAACAATACAGAACAGAGCCAAATTCAAGATCTATTCCTTTCGAGATGCCTGGACACACGTTTGAAAGACCGGAGATTATAGGAAGTAGGAAATACAGGCAGAGAGAGTAAGTTCCAGAGCTGACCTGCTGCATAAATGAAGGACTGGGAGTAACGGTTAACTCTTGCATTAGAGAGTTGGATAAAAAGGATGAGAGTCTGCCTCTAAATAATACGTGTCTACCTATCTGTCTATCTGTACCTATAAATTAATCTGCGTAGTCTGTGTGTCAAGACTACCTGTCCATCTCTGTTGTATTAAAATGTTGTGTTGGTGTGAGAATACAAGTATAACAACGCTTTATGTCGTTACCACGATTATGTGGTTCACTGGATATGGCCAATGATGCATTTTATGTGCTGTGCAACTGCTATATTTCAAACTGGGAAAGAACTGTCTGGTGGTATATTGTGCTTGGAATGGGAGGGAGATGCTAATGCTATTTTGAACTATGATCGATTACACACTTTTAGTTTACCGATTAAAAGCAAATGCTACTGCTAGTTAAATTTGAAGCTCGATTGTTGGCTTAAAAATTAATATAAAGGAAAAGTTATAGCAAGTTTGGTTAATAGTAGTAGTCAGCGCTGCAACACTAAGGTGAAGAGATTCGACCGCGGAAAATGAGAGAAGAGAAATATGAGAATATATTTTAACTCGCATTGATCCAACAGGAAGGCGCATGAAATCCACGGAGACAGTATAGGATGCATAAGTTATCATGAGTATTATTGTCGAAGGGAAACGTTATCTGTTCAGAGAAAGATTTGGTAACAGTAAGAAAGATAATAGTAAAAATTTTCGGAAAATGCGTTTCCGAAAACAAGAGGGTAGTTTCGTGAAAGTTTGTGACCGGAAAACTTAGAAAAGACCCTTTGTTTTAAAGCAGTAAATAAACCGAACTTTGTGTGTTTTAACAGACAAGTATAAGTTATGTTTTGCCAGAATCATTGACTCAAGTTATGATTACAGGAACAAGACAGAATTATGGGTGGAACTAGTGGAGAGAAACTGATGAAACTGTGTACAAGTATAAGCAATGTAGTTTGAAGGTTAAGGCAGACATGAAAAACACATCAAGATAGATAAGCCATATGTAGAGGACGTGAGAGAGAATACTGCTATATGAGTGAGGTGAGTGGGAGATGAAAAGGTGAACAAAGTACATGGCCGGGGAGTCTATGAAGGATGGTAGTGTGTAGTGGGAGGAGGAATCTTATACTGAGTACCGAAGTTATACCTGGTTGTCTTTGTTGGGCCCACCCTCACAAGATGCGATGTTAAATCAGAGATCGATAGAGATAGATAAATAAATAGATTCCGGTATATATATAGATAGATAGATAGATCAATATCATAGATAGAGATAGATTCCGTAAATAGATAGATAGATGCAGTATATGGTAGATGGATGGACAAAGCTCCAAATCAGCCATTTAGTAAGAGCAGAGTGGTGCACAAGCTTCTGCAGCTGATTCACAACAATGGAGTTTAGTCACACCAGGTAGATGAGAAGAATGTATCTCTAGTGACGCAACACTACCATTTCTATCTCGTAAAGGTATTTCCTTCTTTCTGTTTTCAGCCGCAGTTAACTCCTTTATGGCCTGATACGCTGCTGTTGTGCTCTGACCGTCATTTTTCTATCTATCTATTGCCAGTCGCCATAATCCCGTAAGGGGTGGTATTTGTTTCACGGGGAGGGGCACTAGCCCTCCACCAATCCACTTGTTGATACATAGGGAGCACTTATGGTTTGGGTATATATGGTTACCATCCAGCGTTGTACATGGAAGGAAACCATCTTGGCTTGTCACTCAATGTAAAGTCACCTGTAAAGGAAAGAAAAGCAATGAGAAGTGACAGGAAAGATGGGAGAAATAGGAAGAGACGAGAGAATGCACAGAAAAAGAATGATAAAGGCTTAAGAAGAAGTAGGCAGCATTACATCAAGTGAATGGATGATGGTCGCCACCACCTACAGTCATTTTTACTTAATTTAATTTCTGTCTCTGTTGCCTTTTCATCATATAGCCTCCTCATATCACGTCTAACGAGTCTTTTTATTTCAGAATGTAAACTCCAGTACTTTGCTCTAAGTACTTCAACTACCTGGCCATCAACATGTTGTTCTTCACTTCTTAACTTCGCTTCTTTCCTTTTCTGAATTGCTAGATAGAAATGGTAACTTGATGACTAAAGATTTGGATATAAAAGGAAGGTGAAAAGAGCATTTTAAATCTGTTCTAAATAGACCAATCCCAGCTGAAGAGGACATTTTGCCAGCCTGAGAAGTGACAGGAAAGATGGGAGAAATAGGAAGAGACGAGAGAATGCACAGAAAAAGAATGATAAAGGCTTAAGAAGAAGTAGGCAGCATTACATCAAGTGAATGGATGATGGTCGCCACCACCTACAGTCATTTTTACTTAATTTAATTTCTGTCTCTGTTGCCTTTTCATCATATAGCCTCCTCATATCACGTCTAACGAGTCTTTTTATTTCAGAATGTAAACTCCAGTACTTTGCTCTAAGTACTTCAACTACCTGGCCATCAACATGTTGTTCTTCACTTCTTAACTTCGCTTCTTTCCTTTTCTGAATTGCTAGATAGAAATGGTAACTTGATGACTAAAGATTTGGATATAAAAGGAAGGTGAAAAGAGCATTTTAAATCTGTTCTAAATAGACCAATCCCAGCTGAAGAGGACATTTTGCCAGCCGAGAGAGATTTGCAGATAGAAACAGGGGATATAACCTTGGAAGAGGTAACAAAATCTGTAAAGGAATTAAAGAATTTTAAGGCCCCAGGAGAGGATGGAATATTTCCTGAAATGCTTAAGGAGGGAAATTATGAGTTGATGAATGCGCTTTTGAAACTTTAATGTGGCTTGGGATAATGGTGGAATTGCAGAAGAGTAGATAAATGGAGTGATTATAAAATACCAAAACAGGGAGATTTAAGTGTGTGTGGCAATTGGAGGGGGATAAGCTTTGACACCTGTAGTTGCAAAGTCTTTTCCAAACTCTTGTTGAACAGAATAGAGCCAGTAGTTGATAAAGTTTTCTTAAGAGAAGAACAAGCAGGATTATTTAGAAAGAGCTGCTGAGGTTGTAATGATCAGCTTTTTATTGTAAGGCATCAAATGCAACACGCATTAATGAGATGAAAATGCCAACTTAGTACAGTGTTTCTTGTGGATTTTGAAAAAGACGTTTGATTGTGTTTCACGTTGAGCTATGTTGGAAAATTATTATGAGATTCTATGGTATACCAGAAAAAGTTTGTAAATATTATTAGAAACCTGGGATGTAGAGAGGTACTTTTGGGTAAAAGGTAATGGTGGGTGGTTCTTTGAGTGATTCATTTGAAGTGAGGTCAGAAGCTGATTCAAGGAGGAGTTCTTTTCGCCATTGCTGTTTGTTTTGGTTATGGATTATGTTATGAGAGAAAGGTTGCAGGAATTAACTGGAAAGAAAATAAGAAGCTGATGGATTTGGACTATGCTGATGAATATTGTGTACTGATTTATGGAAGTATTTACGAGGTGCAGAGGGTGCTTGATTGTCTGGTGTAGGAAGGAGAAAAAGTGGGATTGGTATTAAGTTGTGGAAAGCACTGAAATTATTAATATGAACGTGGAGAACCAAACATTGATTGTGCAATTGGGAATAATGTGGTGAGGAATGTAGAAAACTTTAAATATCTGGGAAAGATTGTATCATCTAAATGGATCATTAAACAATGAAACTGAGGAGAGGATTAATTGGCTTAAGTGAGCTTGCTGGAATGTTGAAATCTGTTTGGAATAATAATATGGTTTCGGTACATACTAAAGTAAAAATTTACAAGTACATGGTTAGACCAGTTTTAATTTATGGGCATGAGTCATGGTACAGAACAATTGCAACAGACTCAGAAAGTATTAGGATTTGAAAAGAATACTGAGAAGGATCTTTGGGGTAAAGTGGCAAGACAGAGTTACAAATGAACGAGTAAGGGATTTCCTGCACGAAAGTGGAACCAGTTGATGAATATGTAAGGACTGTCTCACTGGAAGTGGCTGGGGCACATATATAGAAAAAGCAGCAAGGCAGTTTAATACAGAATGTGCCAGAGTGGACTGCTAGAGGAAGAAGAGGGTAGAGGTAGGAAAAGCGAGGGAAAGCTGGGTTGAGAACAATGAAAGAGATGCAGGAGAGGAGTGTTGGCGGGACCTGAAGAAGATAAAAAGAGAGGAAAACATTTGGCGGAGAGAGTTCATCGAGGCTGTAACACTGCATCCCGTGGGGTGCCAGCAGGAATTGATTGACTGATTGATTGATTGATTGATTGATTTGATGCAACACTGACAGTACTTCATTTGGAGGTCCGAGTTAGTAGCGGAACTGAATGTGCTTGAATATTGGAGGAGAAAGAGTTAATGAATTCCAAATTTTAGGCAAGTTTAGGAGAAGAGTGAGTAACTGACTACATATACTGGAGAACTGGGAAACCAAAATATTTTGTGGCTGGGAAATCAAAGAAATATCAATTGTAAAATTGAAAAAGAACCATAAAAATTCTTTTTTGACAGATATTCCACCACAAAGACTTTCTGAACAGTCAAGTACGGCTTATATCCGGTATAACTAATATAACATTCACAAACAGTATACGTACGGCAATACACCGTGGCAGTCTCAGTTGTAAATTCAATGTGATCGTGTGTTAGGTAGGAAGCCCCGCCTGAAGCACAGTTTACAAAAAATACAAACTTTCCTCAATTCAACAAACAATGCCAGGAATATCAATTCTTTGTGGGTCCCAACCACAGGAAAGTACTGTTGTTGAAATCCTGCGGCGTTGTAGAAATACTTAGAAACAAATTGGAAAGAGTTTTAAAAAAATCCGAATTGGTAGCTTAAGAAAATATTATCATTCTAAGTGAGTGTTTTTATGACTCTGCCAGTCGGACTCTTGGTAAGCGTAGTATATTGTTTTGGCATGATATCTCCACACTTCATAATATTCACTGCAACTATTGGAACTTAGATGTGCCATGACTCTGAGATCAATAATTCAATTGCCAGTGGAAAGTAATTAAAAGTAAGATCCAAAAGAAAACCAGATTGGTGAAGACATGGAAGGGTCATCAATAACTCAGTAAGCCACTTAGTGTTTGATGTGCTTCATATCAAAACATTCGACAATTATCCCACCTCGCCAGGAGCAATAATGACCTTACTAATTGAGGCTCACTTTCGCCTGATCCTATCACCAGGAGCATTAATTATGTACCTAATTGAGGCTCACCCTGGCCCTTATCGCCACGCCACCAGGGCCACTAATTACATACCTAATTGAGGCTGACACTGGCACAGATGCTATCACAAGGGCACTAATTACCTGCTTGAGCGAGACTCACCGTGGCCTTCTTTGCTCCTTCTTTCTGCCTCCCCTCAACAGTGTTGGAGCTGCCAAGAGGGACGTTCAGTGTGACATTCAACAAAGTGGCAAGAATATGTTAAAGATCCTCATGTTGATACTGCGGTATGCACCTTTCTCTATTTTCTCCTTCTTTGCTCCCTCTCTCCCACTTCTGCAAGTTTTCTCACCCTCCCTCCTGCATTTTTTTTTTTTTTTCCCACCATATGTCTATCCTACTTTTTACTTCTTTTTCAATCGGTTCTCTCTCTCTCTCTCTCTCTCTCTCTCTCTCTCTCTCTCTCTCTCTCTCTCTCTCTCTCACCTCATCGTCTACTCACCCTCAAATATTTACATTATTACACCCTTTTGCAACGTGCTGCACTTCTCTATCTCCCCTTTCGTCTCCCGTCACCCTCCATCTTCAGTCCGCAACTCTCGTACCAGTAACGTTTCTTTTTGCTTCTCTTTCTGCCCCAGATAGTGACTCTTAACTCTCGTCCATGATCCAGCCAGCTTCACGTCATTGTGAGAATTTTGTTAAATCTGCCTCTTTCTCTCTTGTGTGTATTCTGATTTAATAAAAGGAGTGGTGGGTGAGAGAATAACTGAATGTGTAGTTGAGTGGCTGAATGTGAGTGAGGAAAGCCTATAAGTGGTGGAGGAGGAGGAAAAAGAGAGAGAGAGAGAGAGAGAGAGAGAGAGAGAGAGAGAGAGGACGCACGCGTGCTTGCGTGTGTGTGTGTGTGTGTGTGTGTGTGTGTGTGTGTGTATAAAAGTAAAGAATCACAAAATTAACCGCACAAGGATGGAATGAATCAAATTTGTATGTGGACATGAGCTGAGTGGAAGGATGTGCTTCGGTTGGAATGAAGAGAGGAAACACTGGGAGGAGAATGAGAGGAGCGAGAGAAGGGAGAGGCAGAGAGAGAGTAGAAGGGAGGGAGTCAGGAAGCAGAGATGCGTGGAATAGAGTATGGAGAGGATAAAAGAAGAGTTTGGAAAGAAAAATAAGAAAGGAAAAGAAGACAAGAAAGATTGAAAGAATGACAATTAGAAAGGGAGAGATAGAGAATGGAAAGGGAGATAAGAAAAGAAGGGAACAACAAAGAGAGAAAAGGAAAAGTAAGCAGTGAAACTTGATTACAAAGGACATGCCAGGTCAAATATCTATTTACAGTTGACTACAATGTGATTTTCTCTTTGTATCGGCGAGCCAGTGAGTGAGTTGATGAGTTAGGAAGTGAGGTGAGAGAGTGAAAGAGAATACACAGGATATGTCAGGCCAAATATCTGTTGACAGTTGACTACGATGTGATTTTCTCTTGTATCAGTATGGGAGTGAGTGAGTGGGTGTGTTAGTGAGTGAGTGAGGGAGTGAGGGAGTAAGTAAGCGAGGGAGAGAGGGAGTGGAAGTTGGAAGCTCGAGATTGTGCAAATCTTTCATTTTTACAAAGCTTCATTTTTTTCTCTCCTTCTGCTCTGGCACCTCATGATTCTTGGTCCCTTTAACTTGAAAAATTTCTCTCCTAGTTTTGCTAATTATGGAATCTGATGGGTAATTCTTTCTGTTATAACTGCAGGGAAAGTCTACTAGTCCTTGTCAGTGATGGGTGACATGGTAAAGCTGACAGGAAAAAGGGTGATGAGCCGCGAGGGGTGGTGAGTTGGGGGTGGGGTGGGGTGAGGTGCATTTGTACTCCACTTGTGTTTATTTTCTCCTTCCTCTCCATCACTTGCATTTCGTACTG
>NW_027644032.1:0-4995 GCF_032717465.1 Coenobita brevimanus
TCTTCCGATGTTTTCCTTTCCTACCCTTAGTTCCTTACACAGAGTTGCATTTTTACTTTTGCTCCCACACTGCCCGTCTTCCTTCTGATTTCTCCCCCATCACCCCTTGTTTCTCTTTTCTTGTCCTCTTCTTTCTTCCCCACCTTCTTCACTCCTGCCAGTATTTATTCATTCTCTCCTTTTCAAACCCAATTCCCTTCATCTCTCAGTGTCCTGTGTCCCCATCCCACTCCCTCTTACCTCTCCCAGTTTCTCACATCTCGCATTGAGAGTGTTCTGTACTCTATAACCTCCCTCGCGTCTCATTAAGTTGCTCTCTCCGACAAGGAGAGTATGTTTTCACCCGTGTTTGTTTATTTATTAGTTAATTTGTTTATTAGCAGGATTACTCAAAAACTAAAAGAGAGATTTGGACCAAATTTCGTGGGTAAATAGCCCATGTTCCAGAGAACAATCGTTAAACTTTTGAGACGGATCCTGATCGTATTACAGTTTCTGGATTCGGAAAGCACTTTTTTCTTCAAAATCTTAATCAGTGATGAGAAAACCTAACTCATTATGATGAGTGGTTTTGAAATTACGTTGCCCTTGTCGGAGCGATGCGCTCCAGTGAGTGCCCCTCCTGTAGTTTTACCTGTGAGCATCTCTGTCAGTCTCGGTGACAAATAGAAAATGTCTATTGCAATTCAGTCCAGGTTCTTTGTTGATGATGAATGTAAATGTGTGTGTGTGTGTGTGTGTGTGTGTGTGTGTGTGTGTGTGTGTATAAAAATTTACCATATATATTTTCGTAGTCTGATAAAACACCTTCCTCCTCTGCCACCATAATGTGGTTATTATTGCCATTTACTGGAAGCTGTATACCTCATCCTCCATCTATCCGTAACCAACCCGACTCCTATATATTCCACCCCTACCGTCCTTCGCTCCAATATCTTGTACGCCGGTATAAACATGTGATATACAGACATCGTTACCACGTTAAGGCTAAGTTTACCGTCCGCCTCGCCTCTCCTGAATCCTTGACGGCCTCGGGTTATGAGATACTTCAGCGATTTTCACGTTGCTGGTAAATGAATGGTGTTGGCCGTGGCTGCTTTGTTATTAATTCTGAGAGAGAGAGAGAGAGAGAGAGAGAGAGAGAGAGAGAGAGAGAGAGAGAGAGAGAGAGAGAGAGAGAGAGAGAGAGAGAGAGTAAAAAGTTACTATACTCTTACGTAAACAGGCAGAATAGATATACTTATACTGTACATACATTGATAAATGATGTATAAGAACGTGATAAAGCTGATTAGCAACACACCGTCAATAATAAAGACAGACGGAATTAAGGATAACTAAATAGATATATATAAGTAAAAAGGCAGACAAACATGTTAACAATAGAGAGAATGCATACTCTGCAACTGTTCACATTAATCATTCCGGGTTGTGATTTGGTGAGCAAACCCAAATTCGTCGATACCCTTCCCGTTTGTCACCATTGCACTACATATACGGGCAACTATACTGTACACATTTTATTAGGCCAATCTCCTATCCCCTGCATCGCTTTATACTTATTAATTTAGTATGCACAGTATTTTGTGTGTATCATTGGTTTTCATACTAGGAAGATTAAATGCTGTGTTACACACGTAATATTTTTTCCATGAATGTAAAAGATTATATGAATTCCTACATCTTGGTTATTCTTGTACTCTAGGGCGTTCCTTTTTACCATACAAGCATTTCTAAAATCATTTACTCAGAATATTTATTAAAAAAAAAAAAAAAAAAGAGTCCCACTCAGAAAAATATGAGATAGTATAAATTATTGTATTCACCTTGTTAAATATTTTATGCCATTGTGGCTATGCAGACGTTTAGCTTCATCTTGTTTCATTCATGTAATGTACAGTACATGTAAGTCTCTTTTCATTCTCCTGTCACTCTCCGGTCATCTTCCTGCTTTAACACTGTAATATCACTCCCGTCTCATTCTCATCTCACTCAGTGCACTCGTCCAATTTTGCGCTTACTCCAAACTCACTTTCCTCAGTTCTGTGCTGTTATATCATTCTCACCCACTGAACGCACTCTCGTCCATTTCTGTTCACACACACACACACACACACACACACACACAGAAATGTAATGAAGTTGGTTCGTTATGTGCTTTTTCCTCATACGTACCCTGATCAAGAAAACAGTACTGTGATGAATTCTGTTAATTCTGTCAGCTTCTCATGTCTTCTTGTGCATTTGTATTTTGTATGGAAATTAGTGGCGCGGGGAAACCGTTGAATAGCTGGCTGGTTGGTGGAATGTGAGAGAGGGAGGCTTTGTGTGAGGGTACGTGGAGAGAGAGAGAGAGAGAGAGAGAGAGAGAGAGAGAGAGAGAGAGAGAGAGAGAGAGAGAGAGAGAGAGAATTTTCTTTTCAGCCAAAAAAAAAAAAAAAATGAGAAGGCAGTTCACAAAAACACTTGTTTATGTCTTGGTAGAGTTACCAATGTGGAAGTGAGGTGGTGTGAGAGATAGTCATTTAGTCTTTCTGGACATAAGCTTGACGTATGATTCCAGAAGACACCATTATTCATATTTCTCCCAGGCCTACCGTCGTGTTCACTACACCATCTACATTCCCCTCCTCTCTCTCTCTCTCTCTCTCTCATAGTAAGGGGAATGCGAGAGAAATGACACGCAAATTTTTATTCCATTGATATATATTAGGGAGTGAGAGACACGATAAATAATATTCTTAAGTTTACCAAGAAGAAAATCGTTTTATTGTGAAATTCATGCCTTTGGGTTACCGTAGAATGTTATGTGTTTGTCAGGATCAATTGGAACGCAAAGAAAAAGAGAAGGAATATCATGTGGTCGGTTTGGTTCTGAGGGGTAGCTGAAGAGAGTCGAAGATTTCACTAATGAGTGTATCTGTGTGTGTGTGTGTGTGTGTGTGTGTGTGTGTGTGTGTGTGTGTGTGTGTGTGTGTGTGTGTGTGTGTGTGTCACATCTCACTGGGCTAAACGTCATTTTTTTTTTGCTTTACTACTCTTATTTCATTCTCGTACCCACAGCATTTGCTAACAGAGTGTAAGGATTAATGATGATGTTTCCTCAGTGGGAAGAAAGTATTGACATCCCCAGTGAGTGTTATACCAACACATTATTACAAATATTAAAGACTATGCAATCAGTTACATCCACACTGTGAACAACATGAGGGGCGCCACTAACAGTCGCTAGCAAGCACCAACAGCTCTTGTATAACCTCATCCATTCCAGTCATTTATGTCAGAGTGATGATCTGAATAATGCTTAGCGAATGAATTACACCTATGAAAAAAAAAAAATCATTCATATCGGAGAAGCAAAATTATAAAAGTTGTAAGAGGAAAACCTGCCACCCACTTAAAGCCAAAGAACCCCCCCCCCTCCCCCAAAAGTATCTAACAAATCTTCGCAAAATTTCTGCAAACAGGCCCACAGCCACCACACACTGCCATCCAGTCACTGTGATAATTGCCAACAGGTTAATAATTTCCCCACATAATAGCCAGCCTTGCCAGGTGATGATTGGTGTTATTTACCTACCAATGATTGTGGGACTCGTCTTTGCCACAACCAGGTGGGAGGCCAGTGATTGTGTGCGGGGGTAGGGAAGTAATCAATGGTTGGGTTTTGTTGCTGGTACCGAATGTTGTAATTAATTTGTTGGTGATACTCATTGTGTTTGAAGACTTCTGCTGATTGGAGGTTATCATTATCATGATTTTTTGTACCTTTTGAAGATGGGGTTGAGATTCTTAAATTGGGGTGAGGGATTTATTAGTACTATTATTAACATTACTTTTATTATTATTATTATTATTATTATTATTATTCATCCATCCATCCATCCATCATCCAATCCTACGTTGCCCCATAAGGAGCGTAGGAGCCCGGGGCTAGGCAGTTGGTCCTGACATATAAGATGAGATTGACCAGCCTCACTCATCCCTGAGTGGCATTACGTGAGCACCAGGAGCACCAATCGAGCAGGGCAATACTCCCAAGGTGGGTGGAAAGCTGATGTCAGGGAGAGCTGGAGCTCCTGTTTCATCAGCCCTCGGGACTAGTTAATGACCATCTCCCTTTGCTGAACTTTTTCAGTGTTTCAGTAACACAGAGAGTAGGCTAGCATGCTCTCTAATACAAGTTTCCCTGTCTACACCAAACTACATGCACAGTACACACTACACTTCCTTTAATAAATTAAAAGAAAAATGAAGCATTTAGACCTTACTCGGAGTCCCCAAGGGGGAGAGACCACAAATGCTCCCCACCGTCCGCTCCTCTCCCAGTGGCGACTCTATGAGATGCCTGGAACCACTGTCTGACTCACTTCTTCATCATTTCTGCAACATTCGCGGCCTTTCCTAATTTTCTCTCTGTTGAACATCACCTCTCCTCATCTAAACCTCACCTTCTCTTTTTAACCGAGACTCAGCTGTCTGAGGCAACTGACAGCAAACCCTTTTCTGTATCCTCCTACTTTCTCTATACTCATTTCAAAGCCAAAGGTGGCTGTTGTGTATATGTACGCAACAACTTATCGTACTCTCGTGTTCCTGAACTTAATTCTTCTGAATTATCTACTCTCTGGCTTCGGCTTTCCTGTCATTCTCTGACTAAATATATCTGTGTTGTTTACTTATCCCCTAATTCTACTGACTATCAAAAATTCTTTGACTGTCTTACTTCTACGATGGAACACATTTCTCTGAAATCTCCATTTTAGATTTCAATGTTCACCACCACCTTTGGCTCTCCTCTCCTTTCACTGCTCCACCTGATGAACAAGCCTACATCTTTTCAATCCTTAATGACCTAGAGCAGCTTGTACAGCACATTACCCGTATCCCTGACTGCCTTGGAGAAAGCCTCAACATACTTGACCTCTTCCTTACATCGAATCCTTCTGCTTACACTGTTAATCTTTTCTCTCCATTGGGCTCCTCTGATCACAA